>NW_010403424.1:15724-46835 GCF_000710305.1 Buceros rhinoceros silvestris
GAATTTCCCCGGCGCTTTTGCAAGTCTAGACTTAACGTGGTGCTGCAGATGTGTCTGAGCTGCGTGTGGTAATGCGTGCACCATATGGAAGGGAGAAGGTGTGAGGAGGAAGTGGAAAGCCATGTGCGCTGGCAGAGATTTAACTAGGTGGGCTTCAGAGATGTTTTGCATATTTTAATCAAATATAAATGTGCTTTGTCTTGGTTCGTTGTGTACGTGACAGGGAAGGCCAAGGTCAGAGGTCTGTGTGCTGCACTAAGAAACACGTGACATTTTTTAGCAGTAACAGTCAGCAGCCATTACGGTCACTTACTCAGGGAGGTGGTGAATCTGCGCTGGGGTCTTCAAATCAAGCTTAAAGTATTAAGAGACTCATTGCAGCCCAAGTGCAGGAACAGCAGTGTGGCATGCTGCAGGTAGTGATAGAGGAGTTCAGGCAGGAGCTGCCTTCTGCTTCTAAAGTCTCTTAAGAGCTTCCTGAGACTGAAATACTGAGGCCATCGTTCTTAAGGTGCAGCTAGGAAAAAAAACCAGTCTTAGTGGTTAGTTTGGATTCTCCCTGGTGATGCTGTGCCGAACTAACTGCTAATGCTGTCACCCACTGAGACATATCAGCAGGTGTATACAGGAGTATTTGGGTGCAACCCAAAACCTACCAGAAATCAAGAACCAGGTTGTGCAAGGTAAATTCCTGACTGTTACACTTCAAATGCTTTTCTAGGATCTGACCTGGTTTGGCTTCTGTGAGCCAAGCCTGGGAAGCCCAGCTTTCAGTTCCATTGCTTTCAGTTTCCCAGGGGTTACTCCAGCCTGACAGCAGCCCTGCTGCCTGGCAAAACTCTTGTGTATCAGACACCTAGAATGTCTCTGACAGACTCACTTTGTTGGGCTTGCGAGTGGATTGGCCACCCATCAAGGGCTGGTGCTTGTGTCAACAAGTTCTTGGAAAGCATGCAGCGGGAGGAAGCATTTGTGGACTTGAGTGTCTCTCAGTGTGCAGGAAGCTGGCTGCCACTAATTTCAATCAGCAATTTGCTTGCTTTGTCTGACTTTCGGCACAGCGGAGCTGGTCTGTAACATCCTGATTTACGCTTTCTTTAATGGTACCATCGTGTTTTAAATTAGCAATTGAAAATTCTCTTTCACTGTTCTCTGCACAGGAGGATAAACCAAACCTGTTAACCCACCTTGCTGTGTTCCACCAATGGTGCAGATGTTTGTCACAGTTACTTGTTTGTTTGTCTTCCCAGTTGTGAAGTCCTTTATTTGGTGTTTATCATTCCAAACATATTTAGGGTTTCTGTTTTCACTCATTATTCAGGGTAAAGCCAGGCCAGTCTGGATCATTTTGCAAGGATCCTTTGGGCATTATCCATCTTGTCCACTCCATGCTTTTGCACAGGATTCCAGCTGTGGCTCCTGCGAGCCCAAGTGTTTTGGTCAAGTAGTTCTCAATTTTCACCCAAGCTTTTTTTTGTTGTTAAATGATTTTTCTACTTGCCCTGTATTACTGTCTCCTTTCACTCTTCATGCTTAATAGGCTCTGCTTAAGTATGTTTTGCTTCCCAGGAGATTAAACTTTGAAAGAAACTTAATTAATTTTTGTGTAGAATATAGGCAGAAGATAGAGGAGGAAGGATTCATTTGTGGAGGATTCTGAGGTTTCAGCTGTGTTTTCATATGGGAGAAAGCCAGCACTTGAGGACTGGAGAGATGAGGTGTGGGAAGAAGGAAAAGACGAGAAACATGAAGTGAAAAAGGGAGAGAATGGGTACATTCAGACAGGGCAGGGTGAAGAGAGATGCGGGTACAAGGCTGCAGTTTGCATTAAGCCGAAGCCCACCCTCCTGATTTCTCCTCTTTAGATCAGAAATCTGAGGATAGACTGAAGAGATCTTCCTCAGCAGTGTTGCATCAAAACACATTTTTCTACAAAAAAAAAGGATTTTGTTTTCCCTGGATCACCATTTTCCAGTGAAGTGCATCTTACCAGCACATTCTTACCAAGCTGTAACTGTGAACTTCCTTCGAGAACAACGTGGGCTCATCAGAATGAGGCAGAGAAGCAGCTTTTAGATTCTCTTGCCCATTAAGCCTGTGTGTTCGAGATAACATCTCTGTAAATATGGGGATGTGTACGAAGCGTTACAGGCCACGTCACTTTGTTAGACTGAAGTACAAAGTTCCTGCCATTTCAGAGTTGTTGAATACAAGCAAAGTTGTTAGGTGCCTTCTGACAAAATACAGGTCACAAAAAGGGTAAAATATTTTGAGTAGTTCATAAAGAAAAGAAAAAAACCCCCACTCTTTTTGGAAAGGGTGCTTGGGTGCTCACAGGTAGGAGAGCTTTATTTTAGTGTATGCCCACTGTATCCGTTTGGGGCGGCATAGGCCTGCAAGCACTTCCTCTGGTACTGTTGCCCTTGCTGGCTGAAGGCGAGGGCTTGCAGCAGGCTGCCCAGTTCCATCACAGGAGTATGATGCCACAGCTCACAAGTAAGTGATGAAGATGAGGCACAATTCTGGCTGGGAAAGGACAAGACGCGTGCTTCTGGCATGTGACATCACGTTCTTTAGAAGCTTCGGAATAGGTTGTGGTATTTTGGCCCCTGCCTACCAGCAGTCTGTCCAGTACTCTCCACCATCTGCATCCCCAGGTAAGAACCTTCTGCCTTAGTCCAGCCTGGCTTGCTAGGCCCACTCTTAAGGGCTGAGTGACGGTTAATGGTGTGCAGTGCATGACTATTGTAAGTCCTCTCCTTTGTCCAGGCAGAGAGGAAAGACCTCTGTGGAATAGACAATACACCTCCGCACAGCCGGTGTTGAGATCCCTTGCGATGCAGAGTCCCCTGCAGTTTTGAAGGTTAAACAGGGTGGATGTGAGACCAGAGGCTGGACATTAGGAGTGTTTGTGGTAGGGAAGGTGTCACTAAGCCATGAGAAACTCGGCATCTGTCTAGTACTGATAATACTAATATCTGTGTGGGTTTATTAAGTACTGATGACTTCAGCTGTAGCTGAGCAGATGACATTAGATGGCAGCCCAAGTCTTTCATTTGCTCCTTGGGGGAACGGTACCCAGCAGCATGTTTTATGGTTCTGGTAAGAGGTGAAGTCACTGTGTCTTGATGAATGAGAAGACAAATGATTTCATTCCCTTGAGGGCAGCCTTTGACTTATAGCTTTACCATCTGTTTCAGTCTGAGCTGGAAACTCTGAGGCACTGGCCAGAACCGCTAGCCTCAACAACAGTGTCCCTGGAGCAGTCCCTGCACGATCCGCCTGGTGAACAGTTCAGCTGTGGCTTGATAGGAGGAGGAAATTAGGGGAGAGAGACTTGTTTTCCATCAGATCTCTGGTTTGAAAAGGCAGGAGCCCTCTTGGGAAAGCAGGACCTGCAGCTCTGAAAGCTGTGGGGAAAAGTTACCAGCCCGAGTTTGACAGCCATGGTGGCCAGGTCAAGCCTTTGTGTGCCTGTCATGGCAGAGGCAAAGCCGAGGGACGGCAGACAGTCCAGAGCCCAAGAGACCTCAGCTCAGTCCCTTGCGCTTGCTGTAGGCAGGCCTGATCTGCAGGAGCTGTCCTGCCAGTGTCCAGTACGCGCGTTCAGTGGTGGCAGCCACTGAGTTGCCTTGGCCTCCAGTGCGATTCCGCATCAGGCCAGATGGATGCGAGGGCTTGTTCACGTTGTGCGCTGAACCGAGGTAAATGGCTTGCCTGGCCACCAGCCTCCAAAGAGTCTCCAGGCATTGTAATCTGTAGGGTACCTAAAAAAACTGACAGAGGCTGAATGTGCCTGATGAGAACTCTGAAGAAAGTGGTCTGATAAAAGCAAACGGAAAACGAGCAAATACCATATTTTCATAGCAGCTTCCCTGAGGAAAAAAATCACCCTTTGGATTTTGCTTCCGGAAGCACTAGGTCTGTTTGATATCAAGCACCTGTGCTATTAAATAAGGCTGGCAGCAGCTCTTTTAAAAATCCTGGATTTCTGACAGTTGGCAGAGTAGGAAATGTGTTGGCAGCTCCAAGGCCTTGACAGTTCATGCGACGTAAAGATGCTACTGCCCAGCCTTCCTGAGGGAGCAGTGGATTTACTGTCTTATCAGCTGTGGCAGACAAACCGCCCTGTAATCCACCACATACCACGGCTGATCGGTTTAAGCTGTGTGTGGCCCACAGGAAGGATGATGGTGTTGGGGCTCAAGCTAATCCTGTAACTGACACATCCCTTTCAAGCACAGGCAGGCAGCCCCTGTCTCTTAGCAGTCACGTTTGTTTCTATGACCATGAGGATTTTGTTTTGCCTTAAACAAAAGCTGTAGCTGCATTGCTCTCCTGAGGTTACTAGTTTGACTCTGATGGCTGGGGCTGTGTTGCTGAGAAGAATGAAAGAACATTGTATTCGGAGTGGCTGTCAGCTCAGCAGAGCTGTGGAAGTTAGCAGGGCGGAGAGTGGACCCTGTAGCCAGTTTACAGCACTGGGGATGAGGCACTTTCAAAGTTTTCCTCCCTAATTACCTATACTCTTCCTCTGCTTCAGTGAGGAGCAGCTCATTTGTGGGAGATCTTTCCTCTGCAGCTCTGTGTGCAGCAAAGTGTGATTGTGCTCTGTATGTGTGTGCTTCAGGTGATAGGCATTGGAGCCGGCCAGCAGTCCCGGATCCACTGCACGCGCCTGGCTGGTGACAAGGCAAACAACTGGTGGCTCCGGCACCACCCACGCGTGCTCTCCATGAAGTTCAAAGCGGGTGTGAAGAGAGCAGAGATCTCCAACGCCATTGATCAGTATGTCACTGGGACCATTGGTGAGGTAAGGGATGGCTGAGGGGTTTCCCTGGGGAGTCCAGCTTCTGCGAAACAAAGCCTTTATGTAGTACTTAAGCCTGGCTTGAGTTCTCTGTGTGTGGACGATCCCAAAAAGTGGCCAGGGCCCAGGATGGAGACGTTGCTGAGGTCATTTAACGGCCCAGTGGCAGTGCGTTCTGATTTACCCCTCAGATACATGCATCTGACGCTCCCCCCAAGCAGTCAGGAGAGGTTAAAGCTGCAGTTAACGTTTCAGCTTTTGGTGCCCTCCGAGGGCAACTGTCCTTCCCTGCTCGCACGGTGCTGTTTGCTCCTGTGGCACTTTGGATTCTCGGAATCCTTCTGACCTCCCTGTTACGAGCAATAGTGAGACAAGAAAATCCTGTGTCCTTTTTAAGTATTGAAAGCCAAGAGCTGGACTGGGTACCTTGTGAATCATCTCTGTGAGCAGTTGCTTGTTTAAGGGGATAAGAACTGGAGCTGTTACGGTTTCAAAAGGTGAATCATAAACCAAGCTGCTGTTTGTCATGCGTTAAGTCATCTACCAGATCCTGTTTGCGTGTGCTGGCTCTTGCACAGAGCAGCACGCTGCAGGCAGGCCGGACAGAGCATTTTGGAATTGAAAAGGGAGAAGGAATCCCTCAAGGCCCTGGGGGGAGGAGGGGAAAGGAAGGGAGTTAAAAGGATGCAAGAAGAGCTGATGCTGGTAATGAGTTCCCAGCACCTCTTGGGATTTTAAAATCCCTGGTATGAAGCTCGCAGTAGCAGAGCTGCGGGAGCAGAAAGGCCAGCTGAGCTGGGAGTCAGAGGGATGCCATCATCCCTCACCCGTCTGTGCTTCTGGCAGGAGCCCGTGCTTTGGGGCTGAGCTGGCTCTCTTTGTGCTCGCAGGATGAAGACCTGGTGAAATGGAAGGCCATGTTTGAAGAGGTGCCTGCACAGTTAACGGATGCGGAGAAGAAGCAGTGGATTGCCAAGCTGACTGCTGTCTCCCTCAGCTCCGACGCGTTCTTCCCTTTTAGGGACAACGTTGACCGAGCTAAACGGGTAAGGTCATGGCAGGGCCAGGATGTCAGGGACGCTCCAAGGAAACGTATGCGCAGCCTGGGCTTTTGGTTAGAATTCTGTGCAGAGTGCTGAGGAATGTCTCTGCTCTGCACTGCTGGCTAGAGGAGTGCATCCGGGGGTGGGGTGGGTGTTGCTCGTGGTTACTGCTCTCTTGTGGATAGTAATTATCCAGCCATTGCTCAGTTTGTTGATTTGGGATGAATAGAGGATTAAAGTTTATTAAACCGTATAAGAATATTGAGACAAGGCCTATTGCTTCCAGAGGAACCATTTTACTCTTATTTCTGAGCTGTGGAGAGAGCTGACGGCTCTCCTGAGGAATTCCCTGTGAATGGCTCTGGGCAATGGAAGCCTTTGCTTGTTCAGTGCTTAGTACCCTGGGTTGTGGATGAAGGACTGGGGCTGCCGGCTCTGTTTCGGGGGATTTGGGGTTTCGGTTCTCTAATCTTTCCACTGGCCTCTGTCTTTGTTCAGAGTGGAGTGCAGTTCATCGCTGCCCCATCTGGCTCTGCTGCTGACGACGTGGTGATCGAAGCTTGCAACGAGCTGGGGATAACTCTCATTCACACCAATCTTCGGTTGTTTCATCACTGAGTTTGCTGTGGACTGTTGTGGCCCCTCTTTGGTCATAGTCTCACTAGCAGCGGTGACTGGAATATCACCAGCTTAACTGGGAGGCACCTGCAGTCTGTGCTTAGCCAGTATCTGTGAGAGCTGCAAATGAGATCTTTCCCTGTGTTAACAGAGAATGATGAAGGTGCAAGAAGTTGGCCTCCAACGTAGAAAATGAGCCTCTCTTGCAAATAAACATACGGTTCTTAGCTATTTGGAGTCTGTGGTCTTGTGTCATCCAAATACTGTGTCCTCATAAAAAAGGTTTCTTCTTCAGGTAAATTTTATGCTCCAGACTTGAAGAATTCCTTAGAAGGCCTATGGAATGGTATGAAAGCCTGGCTTATGCCCAACTTTTTCATGAACCGATAAAAATCTGTGGTATAAACTGAACTGAGCTGCTTTTCTGGGGAGTCAGCAGGTAGTTTTGGTCAGGGGCTTCTGATTCGTTGTCCTCTTTGGCTGTGAGGCAGCAGTCTGGGGTGGGTTCCGTGCTCTGAATCCTGCCCTAGAGGTGTGCTTTGGGCTGCTGGTCCTGCCCATCTGAGGTGCTTGTTCTCATCCCTGGGGACTTGGGTTCACAGGCCAGCATCTGGGAAGCATCTTGCCTGAAGCCACTTCCCCCTCCTTTGTGCGCAGTTTCCATTAAGCAGATTTGAACTCTGATTAGAAAAACAAAGTGAAAATCTGGAGCACAGGGAGATGAATAAAGTAACAGACCAGACACATTTTTTGCTGGCAATTGCTGTGACCATTTCAAAGGTTTTTTTTTTTCCTGTTTTATAAAATCTGTTCAGTTTTGGCAAGGAACAGTCGACAGTTTTGCAATAAACACTTCTGTCACGGCTCTGATCTCAGCTGGTACAGAGCAGAAAGCCTGCACGCGTTCTCCTTGTTCAAGCAGCGGCAGGGGCGTAGGTAGGAGATGGACCTGGAAGAGGGGAAATTCAGGTGGTGTTCCCAGCTCTGCTGTTGCCTTGGTGTGACTGGGCGTGGATTTTATTTTACCTGACGGCCTCCTTGATCCAGAACTGAGCAAAGCAATTTCCTGGGGGATATGAGTTGTTTAAAATAGCATTATCCACATGCTTGTTTTCCTTCAACACTGTCATTCCATCTGCTCTATGTCCCTGTGCTCCCCTTGCCCTCCTTGTGTCTGAGGCACCAGGAATTCTCTGTGCCCAGCACTGCCTGTGCTCTGGCCTGAATGGGAACAGCTGCCTCTCTTTCCGAGCTCTACAGTGGATTATTTCCAAGTGGATGACTTAGGCAGGACAGGGTAGGGAAGATTAAGACAGTAGTCCAAAGTAAAAGGGGTCCATTGCTTAGTGGCTCTGCTGCTGGCTGTGCTGACCCACGTCCCGGGCCCTGACTGCTTCCTGTGCTGTTGTTTTCCATGGATTGTCAGTGTTTGGAGCTGGCCCTGGCTCTTTTAGCTTATACTTCAGAAGTTGGGTTTCAGATTCTCTTTCTTCCACTTCTATTCCTTACGTGTCTCTTCTGACTTTTCATGCACGTTTGGCTGTAGCTGGTACGTACCATGCTGTGAGGTCCTCTCCTAGAATCCAATAGCCTGTTCTTTACCTGCATCTTATAAAGCGTCGGTTGAAATAGAGCCTGGTCATGAACGTCTGGTGGCTCCTGTTCTCGTGTGTTCCTGCCCATCATGTACCCTCTGTTTGCTGTCCTTGGGGCACTGTTTAATCTACTGATGGAAGTTAATATGTACTAATCTTCCACGCAAGATCTGCATGAGTATAACTAAGGTGATGGTAGTAAATATCTCGGGTGATTATCTTGTGCTTTGTTACTTGCAATTCTCTACACCCACATCACACAGCATCTACAGAGGGATGCTTTTGTCTCCTGCTGTGCCCATGGTGGTTAGAGGGAGTACAGGAGTCAGACACAAGTGGGGAATTGCACCTCAGCAGACCATGTCCTGGGTGAAGTGTCCTTCACTATGCTGCCTCACTCCTCTGACTAAAGGCCAATGAAAAGCCTGGTCTAGTTCCAGGTGTGAGGTGACCTCATAGGAATGCCTTTCACGGTGGCTCATCACTCGAGCTGGGGTGACAATTCCAACTAGCCTGAAGCCTTCCCCTGGAAAGACATTGGCAGTGTATGAAGGCTGGCACTTGACTGGCTCCTGTTTTGGGCACGGAGCCATGGGCAAGTGAGGGCTCCAGCTGCTGCTCTGTGAGGTCAGGTCAGGAGCTGCTGTTTTTAAGCTGCTTAAAGATGCCCTGAAGGGGGGATCGAGACTGCCTGGCAGCAAGTCCCTGCTGACAACTGGGCTGGAGAGCTGTGAGCCTTCCGCCAGTACAGCAGCCCAGACCGTGGTCCTTTGTAAGGAAGGGCTGCGGTAATGACTTCTCCCTTTGATAGTTGAAGTGACTAAAAGCAAACGGCGTAGCTCTGCTTATTCTCCCTTTCCCATAGGAAAGGGCATGTCTCTTCTCACAGTGAGGGGATGATAGGTCTGCTCCCCTCAGCTGATGCTGTTCGAAGAGCAGGCTCCTGAGAGGCTCTGTTCTGCACCGTCACCATATGGAGCCTTGCCCCTGGCAGGCCTTGTGCTGGCAGGAGAACAGCTCCCAGACCGCAGAAGTGAATGGAGAGCAGGAGGAATTGTTCTCAGCCTTTGCTGGCAGTAGCAGAGGATTTCCACCCTACACCGTCCTCCCCCCAACTCTGCCCCAGCCACCCTGTTCCTTGCTGGAATAGAGACCTGACTGGTTGTTCCTGTGCTCTAACTGAAGCTCTGAGTTACCTGAGATGACAAACCATGTGGAGATGTGCCTCCTCTTCTGGAAAAGAACCGCCAAGGGCTTAAATGCCACTGGGCTTGGTGTAGCCATGAGCATCTGGTTTGGGAATCCTGGGCATCTGAAAGCCTCCTGCTTTGAGGGTAACTTGGGTTGGTCAACATTAGTGGGACCACGGATATAAACTGAGCCTGTGTTTTAAGGTCCTCCACGTTGCTATTTTATGTACAACAGCCTGGGTGAAGCACAGGAACCTTCAAAAACCTTGGTTCCTTTTATTGCTGATTGTTTCTAAAAGGAACGAAGTGTGGTTGAAACTTTGGTTCTCACAAGCTTCTCCTGCCCCTCTGCAGCGTCCTGCTAGTGGTTTTCAGATGTAACTGAAAATGAAACCTTTAGCTGAATGATGAAATCCCTGGCACCACAGCAGCAAATGTTCAGGAGATAATAAGCAATGTAAACCCTCACGCTTTAAGGCCTGGAGAAACCTCCGCAGAAAGCATAGGCCAGTGCCCTGTTTACACTGTTTTATCTTGCAGTGCTCACTGCAGGGAGGGGAGGCAGGTGGTGCTGGTACAAGTGATGTGACATTAGAGTGAGGAGGCAAGATGGACTCCCAACTCCTATTCAGCTGGGCCAGGCCTGTGTGTCAAGTGGATTACTGAGCAGCAAAGTGACCAAGTAGGATCTTTGCAAGTGGTGGAAACCAATCTGCGTCCTCCCCTCCTTGGGGAGGACAGATGAATGGAAATCTCATTTATCAGGAGGGTATTCCTCTGTGCCTCTGCCAATGCCATATTCAGTTTTCATGTATTTTAGAGACTCTTTTGGCTCCTGAACATCAGTGGGGCAGAACTGATGTCTGCTGCAGTCCTTGTATTATTTGCAAATGTTCTGGTAGCCCTATGGCCAGCAATCTACAACAGCAACGGCTACACGTGTCTCATGTCAAGACCCAAGTTCAGTTTCCATGCTAGGCTTTATTCAACGCAGAGAAATCCATGGACTGGAGTTGTACAGTGCTTTTGCAGCTGAGAGAAGCCCAAGGACTTAGAACAGAGCCTTTCACGTTCTCTGTTTGCAAATGCTATACAGGTTTTTGCAGCTTTGGCAGTGCAAGCTGGAGGAATTTATTGCTAACTTTGTTCATTGTAAGCAAGACTGGCTTTGTTTTAAGAAAAGGTTTTGAGGAGAATTTAATTTACCTCCCACCCCACGAGGCAGAAGCACAGCAGACATGAAAGCGGTCTTTGCCTGTAACATACGGACATAGGCCCCGGTGCCCTCTGTTTTTTGAGACTTCCTGCAGAAGGAGGGAAGGATTGTGAGGGTGTGCTCACTAGTACCTAAGGAACCTCAGTTCTGGATTTTGTTGTTTACCATGTTGCAAATGGAGATGGAATAGCTGAGAGGTGAAAAAAGGGTGTGATAGCCCCCTCTCAACACTTTAGGTGGCTCCAGGTCAGTTATCCTCCACTGCAGAGGGGGGTGGTCTGACCCAGGGGCAGGGCCTCACAGACCCATTTGCAGCTGGAGGGCAGTCACTGGGTGCAAGCAGATTTAAATCTCTGAACACATCCCACTTCGCAGGTGTGGATGACTTGTCAAACACTGACAGCATAGTTGATTCTAGGTGTTTAAGCATATGGCTGGATTGAGGACCATCTCTTTGCCTCAGCTCATGCCCAAAGCAGGGACTATTTCATCTCTCCCTCCTCCACCTGTGCCCACAAAGCAAGCTGCTGCCCCCTCAGCTTGGCATACATACTCAGAGTGGCTCTGCGCTCTACTGGGGCAGGGGCTGCAGCTGGAAGCCTTTAATTAAACTGCTCTACAAAGATTCTCTTCACGCTTCATTGAGGTGTTTGTTCCATCTTGTTTCAAGGCAATGTTACTCCAGCTCAGAATAATAATCTTCATCCTAAATTCCATAGTAGCAAAGAGAATGACTTAACTGCATGCCTGGTTTGTAAATCTTTTTATTAAAAGAGTTGTTTTTTTCTTTTCCACAGTAGTAAAGCTTTGGCACTTACAGTATAAAAATAATCACTGATCATAATTACACCAAATTCCTCTTTGTCAACTGCATACTAAGTGTCTTCAATACATTTTATTCCCATATAAAAACACTTGAAGGTCAGGGGAACAAAACTGATAAATAACAGTATGAGATATAAAGATACAGCTAGAAAAATACTAGGATCATCGAGAGAATTAGGGCTGCATATTTTAAATATCACAGTGATTGGATTTGCTGTTCCTATCTTATTGCTGGCTGCACGCTTATGTGAAAGCAGAAGTGTTTGGTGGACTTTCCTATCACTAAACCTCAGTGATGTTGTTCTCCGATGTTCTTTGCATAGCATGGGAACTTTGGATTTCTACACCCTCCCTCCCCCTGTAATATTTTAATCCCCCACCCATTTGTGATTTAGCACCTCCCCCCTTTTTTCTTTAGATTTGAAAATACTGACTGGTATCCAACACTCTGAGCCAAAACAAGACAATCGCTATCAATCATGAGAAAAGTCTGAAACACTCCAAGAGTGGCGCTTGGAGAAGCTGTGAGTTGAGCTTAAGCTGGGAAAATGGCTCCCGAGCCGGGGAGGGCCATTCTCCGAAGATGCGCTTTTGCTAGCATCACTCCAGTTTGGATGGGAACCGTGGCAGATAGGGAATTACACTTTGGTTTGTCTGTTGCCATTGCCGCAAGAAGTCTTGCTGGATGTTACTTTCCCCGTGGATGTTGTGTGTCTGCCTGTACATCTAGGGGCATGAAACACTCAATGGGGCAGTTGACGTTCTGTCAGGAGGGAAGGAAAGCGGTTAGCGCTCTGTCCTGTGAGGACAGACACTTCTGTGCTGTGCTTTGGGCTGAGAATTGCGGCCAGCCCGTGCAGCCATCCAGCTTTCTCAGCCCAAAGCACACAGCTGGTTTACAGCAGCAAGGGAAGACCAGGAACTCTCTACATGCACTACCGCCTCAGCCAGAGCATGCAGGTGCCGCCCAGCACTAGGGACTGAGAAGTCCGGCTGATGTGAGGGTGGCACCGAGCGCTACGTGAGCTCAAGCGTATGTTCTGTGCTGCACAGAGTGATGGTTTGGTGGCTGTCATGCACTTTGACCATGCAGAAAACTACGTGCCACTCTACTCCCTTGAGCCCTGTACAGACCCCACATATCTGTGCCAGAGAGCAGACTTGCTGTACAGGAGGGCAGAGAAGGAAAGTGTACTCACAGTGTTTGTGGCCTGGTGGTATCTCTGTGAAAACTGCGTGTAGGTATGGCCGGCAGAGCCTTCGGGGGCCACCTCCACACTGGGTCTCCGGCAGTTGTCACAACGCCAGCCCTGGAGAAAGAGAAGGCCCAGGTGCCAGTCAGACCACAGCGATGTGGATGGCCAAGGAGCTGCCAGTGTTCACGCAGCACAGCTCCACCCACACCAGTGAGGCTGCTCCCATTTTATACCACGCAGGCCCCGATGGAAGTACTTAAGCTTTCCTACTAATTACTCTTCTTCTTAAATGGGCCTGTTTTGTCCAGACATTAGACACCAGCTGACCAGAAACCCAGCAGTCTTAGAACGGCACAGCTTCATTCCCTGTGGTCGGCACGCCCAGTCCCTCCTGCTTACCTGCTGTCCTCCATAACAAGTGCAGGAGCAGATGGCCCCGAAGTACTCCTTCTGCCACTGCTCTCCGACTTGGTACATTTTCCCATCGTCATAGCACGTGGTCTCATCTGTGGAGGAATGGGCAGAGCTCAGCTGAACTGCCTGTGCTCAGCTTTGAGCATTCCTGGAGTAGCTTGGTGATCAGAACAGGGGACTCTGGCCAGTGTGCTCTCCCTGGTTGCCCAGAACCTTGCTGACTGGCAGGGACAACATCAGGCAGTTTTATAGCTCTCCAGCTTTAAACAAGAACATGAGGGTATTTGCCTGACAAAGCAATGCAGTTTAATTCACAGGGTGAAGTCTAGGGGATCTCGAGGGGACAGGCCCTGCAGAAAAGTCCTGTGCTGCTGATGAGGGTAATCTACACCGCTTAGAGCAGTGGCATGTCCCTCCTATGTGGCTCCAGGCCCAGAGGCAGACAGATGCTGAGCCCGCTGTAATCTTAGCTAACAAAAGAGGGTTTTCTTCTTTTCAAGCTTGGGATTGGGAACTTTATGCCTTCAGCTCTCACGAGAATAGATTCAATCTGTCACCAAAGCAGCCTCCAAAACCTGAATCAGACATACCGATACTCTACCTGCCCCTGTGGCAGGACCAAAAGTTAATGGGGAGAGCCCCGAGATGCTGAAACTTCCTGAATGGAAGCTCAATTAAGTTGACATCAGAAGGAGACTTACGAGGTTCACACTTGAATTCTCCTTTTCCATTTCCAAGGCAGGTGCAGCTCATCATCTGGCCATTCTCCCCTTGCCGGTCCCACTTTTCCCCAATCTTATAGTTCACGCCATTATCATGGCACCACTCTGGAGAAGGTGGAGGAATAAGAGAAGCAAGAATTATCCCACATACTGCAGTGACACAGCAGGAGAACAGCAGCTTGGTGTTGTCTCAGGAACCAAGAGGGGGAGGAGAAAGAATCTTTTCAGCTCATCTAAGTCTCAAGGAGGAAATGGGTTCAGCTCCTGCAGGATTTAACTGCTGAGGGCTGTTTCAGCTCTACGAAATGTCTGAAGTCTCTTAGGTAAAGAGTGAGTGGGATGTGACAAAGAGCGAGGAGGAGGAAGAGAGGAGGGCTGTTTAATAGGAGAGGAAGAGAAACAAACCGGAACTTAATAGACATGGGGCAGGGAGGGAGAGAAAAATACTTGACATGCTCTTCTTTGAGCAAGTACCCAGTAAAACTATCACAGAGACTGCAAAACACCATGAGTAAGCGACATGTATCAAATAATGAAATATAAATATTAGTCTTGTTAACAAATGTCTTCCCTGCAGTCATTCCTCTGAGTCTATGCAGAAGGCAGAAACACCCCCCTCTTTGCTCAGCTTCCTCCGCAATTTAAACTGGTTGGCTGTGTGTTGTGCTAAACCGCTCGCTCACAGACTTGTTCAGTTCCTTACACCATCTTTGATACTCTTCCATGTAAACCACAGTCCTGCAAAGAACAGCGCTCGGTGCCCCAGCAGAGGTGGTGTCTGCTTCGATAGGGCTTCAAAAAGCAGCTGACATCAGGAAACTGGTTCGGCAGGATGCTTTGGAAAAGCGGTTTGCAATGCAAAACCAACTCGTCCTTGTGTAACACCCGCTGAAATCCACACGAGTTCTGTCTAGCCCAATGCAACAACGTATGGCATTAGGGGATGAAAAATCAACCGTAATTTAAACACTCAAAGCTGTTTTAGATGGCTACTCGAGTACTATCTCTCATGCATCTTACCTGTCTCGCTCTTGCACCTGGGAAGGGTAGGGAATATAGAACAAGCATTTAACTTTGGTGAAAAACTCATTCCGTATCAATACAATATTGATCCTTGCTGATGCAGTGAATGGCAATACCAGATAAGCTGCACAGCTTACAAGATAAGCTTAACGGCTCACAAGATAAGCTAAGCTTAACAGCTCACAACCAAAGTTTTCCATCACTTCTCATGATGCAAAACGCTGCAAAACGTTTAAAAACGTAAGAGCCTGCGTTCGTCTGCATCATGTTTGGACCAGCTGGAACTGTCAAACATGCTGCTGGTGCTCAGGGAGCTTGGGGACCAGGGTGGTTAAAAGCAAGTTACTCACTAGAGGAGTCGCATCTGAAATGACCGCTGCCAAAGCCTAAACACTGGCACCAGAGTTTAAAGCCGGTGTCAGATAACCGCTCCCATTCCTCGCCAATGGAATAGAAAGAGCCAGTGTAAGTATCAAAGCAGGTGTCATCAGCTGGCTGGTTTAGTCCTTCAGACACTGCAACAGAAAAAGAAGAAACAGTCATCACACAGCAGTAGGAACCACTGAAAGACAGAATGATTTTCACTGAACACGTGCCTTTTTCTTTTTTTTTTTTTAACAATATCCTGGCAGTAACGGAGCTACCCCATGGGCATATACTTGATGGTTCTGTCAGCAGTCCAGATTCCCTGTGATTTATTTTCCATTTGCATGTGTCAGAGCAGTTGAATCATAAAAAAACCTGACGTGAAGGCTATTTTCATTTTGATTTGCCAGGTTTCAAGCAAGTGCGAGTTTCTGCATTTGCTGCTGGAGAGCAACAACCTGACTTAGCCTGTTTTTAAGAGAAACGTGCTGGGTCATGCTGAGGAGCAGCAGGGGGTTGGTAGCTTCACATGCATTTTTTTGGGGCTCTTCAGACTCCAGCTGATGGCAGAGGGGGTGGGAGGAGGAGACCAGACCGTGCTGTTGGACAGAGCAGTTTGTTTCCACCTCAGGTGTGTGCCTCAGCTGGAAGGTGGGTGTTACACAACCACCAGTTCAGTGTGTGATAATCAGGGACAAGAGTTACTGCTCTCAGTCCAGCCTGTGACAGACATAAGGCAACTGGGGTGCTGGAAGGGGAGAAACTGCCTGATTTCCCAGGGAGGTGGGGGACAGTAGGAAGCTGCATGAAGAGGCTTAATGGGTGGACAAAGTAAATCCTAAACTCTATTTCTTCTTCTCCCTGTCTTCCTCTTTTTGACTTCAAAACACACAGGAGGAGATGGAGGGAGAGTTTTGACCAGACCCCTGTGCTGGTAAAAGCAAAGCCCAGGTCCCACAGAATGTGTGTGGACTCTGGGCTTTCCAGCTGTGGCATGCGCTGCCTCAGACCACCAGTACTTGTGGTTGGTCACATGGCTTAAGTGCTGCCTGTTTGTGCTTCATCAGCACCTCTGCAGGCAGCCTGCCCTGCTGCTGGACCTCTGGGACGGACTAATGGTGTTGCTGGCTAACCAACGCAGCAGCAGTGGCCAATGACTGACAGGAGAGTTAAGCTGGCCACCAGCACCTTCCCATGTTATTGTTATTGACACGTTATTGTGTCTGCATCTCCTTGCTGCTGGGCAGAAATCTGTGATAATCAGTGTAATCCCCAACTCTCCTTCTCAGGAGAAGTTTCCTTTCTGAACTGTTCTCAAGCCTGGGCAGCAGGTAGGTTGCCTTGAGTAAGGCAAATGAGGCACGGTGAACCCTAGACTCCGTAAAGTGTTCACTCACCAGTATTGCCAACTGTGACCACCTCCTCCAGCACCTTCTGTCGCCGGTGATCTTTCAGGGCTTCCACTATGATGTTGTAGGTGGCCCCTCTTGTAAGACCAGTGAGCGTAGCACTGGAGGAAGTGCCAGGAACCCTGAACTGCAAACAAGAGGCCATGCCAAGTCACCGGGAAGAGGAGTGATTACTCCTTAGGTGTCACCCCACTCACAGGAAAAACAGGGTGTTTTGGTTGACTTCTATGTTTTATACCATGATGGAGCCAGCCCATTCCCCTTATTGACACTCTGAGAACTTCAAACACTGCCAAGTTAAACCTGACTGCTCTGGACTATGGTTCATGAGGGATGTGTTACTACCTCCATTTCAGGGAAACAGAAACCAAGGGAGACAAAGGAGAAGGGCTAAGGGAGTCTTTGGCTTGGAGAAGCAGCACCTCAGTCTTTCAAACTCCCACTCCCTTCCTGACTGCCCCCCTTCCCTGGTGAAATACTGACTCTGGACAGCATTTCAAGGGCCTTCTGTTTCAGCAGTTTTATCCTGTAGCCTCCTCCATGAAGGAGAGAGGTATTTATCCTGCTCTCAGCTACGTGTTAGTAAGGCTCTTTAAGCCAGCTCCAGCTGTCATCTCCTTAAGACAGCAAAAGGCAGGACTCCAAAGAGACATCTGCTGCCCCAGGTGAGGTGAACACCATTCCTGTGCTAAGACCACTCTGTTACCTGCAAAGTATCTTCATCCTGGCTGACTGGCTGACATGAGATGATGTATTCAGAGCTCTCCAGCAGTGGCCTCCAAGAGATGGTTGTCTGAGAAAGAGCTTCTTGACCTGTGGTGTCGTTGCGCCTGGGCACACGGGAGTGTGGGTATGAAGGTTTGACTACGACAGGCACTTGGTATCCAGGGATTTCGATCGCTTCATCTACGTTTGGTGGTTGCCGTCTTGACCCTGGCCTAAGAGGAGTTGCTGTAGTGGGTACAGGCCGTCTGTAGCTGTGCTCCTCCAAGACAACTTGTTGACCCTGGTGTCCCACTGTCTGGGGGTACCCCGAGGTGCCTGGAAGTTGGATACCGTTTCCATTGTCATACCTATTGTTTGTGAGGTAAGGGGTCCCCTCGTCGATGGAAGGTACGTCGAGAATGTCAGGTTGGTTGGGGTGCGGTCTGGTAATCAACGTGGGAAGCTCATCTAGCCAAAGAAAGGTTAGAAGCCATAAAGCAAAGCGGCAAAGCGTGGCAAATTAATAATGGTATAATTAAACAGCTAGAGTGGAGCTGTACACCGCTCCAAGCATCAAAGATTAGCAATCATCCCAAGATGCAACACACTTCTTATGACCTTGTTGTGATTCTGAAGGTAACTTCTATCTCTCTCTCTATTCATATATTATATATCTTTCATATTTAGGCATAAGAAGTGTGTTGGTATGAAATTTTCATACAGCTGAGCAACAGTTTTGAACACTGCAACCCAAAGCAGCCACCACTGCTCAAACTGAGAAGAAGAAATGATTACAAGAGATCTTTGCAGGTTACCGGTTTAAGACAAATCACTGGTGTGCAGTAAGAAAATAGCTCCGTGATCACATGTGGGTATGTAGCCAGCATTTTGCTTACTAAGGTATCTCAGTCTTGCACTGTGGGGGGTTTAAAGTAACAAATTAATGGATTCTGCCTTTGATGCCATCATGTGCTAGACAGAAATATGAGCGTTAACCCTAATTTAATTACCAGTTCAGTACACAGCCAAGAATCAAGCACCAAGCATGTTCTGTTCTTAGTGTTCAAACGCAGCTAAACGTGATTGAGATAACTTCAGAATCCCACCTCTGCATCCTAAGAAGAAAAACCTCCTTACAAAGCCTATTTGACTCATAAAAAAGGTGTGGCTGAATGGTGGGAACAGGATGTTTTAAATAACATTATTATGTCAGTCCTGAGACTGCATTCCCCAAGTGGAAAACATCATCTCCTACTGGCACATGACAGTCCGGGGCTTTGTTTTACCTGTCCTTTTTCTGCCAATCAGTGGTTCACTCTTCTGATTGTTTTTCACAGCAATGATGTAGATGATGTATTCAGTTCCTGGTTCCAAACCTAGGGAGGGAGGACAGACATAAACCAACCTTAAGAGATGTTTTTCTTTTACGATTATGTGTAGGATCTAAATCAGAATGAGAGGTGGGTATAGCATGGTACATGCATTTTGGATCTGAGGTTTTCAGGACAGTACAAAGAGTTCAGCCTCCTGCTCCTTAGAGCGAGTGTGAACTCTGGCCACGTCAGCTGGGATCATGGATGCCGCAGACACAATATAACCAATCTGCAGAACGTGTGACTGATGGGGTCACACATTCTAGAGCCAGAGGCTTTTTCCCTTGAATGGATGATGGTTGTGGTGGCAGTAGAAATGAACATCTGTGCATCATTCAGATCCGATGGTTGATCTGACCAGAGACATGTATTGTTTGTAGGACAGGTGTGCTCATAAAACCGCTGTTGTTAAAGGAACAAAACTTTGTCTGTCTCTCAGCTGACCATCAACACATTATAATCAGGTCTTCCCTCTCTCTCTTCAATTTTAAGTGTTTCAGGTGAAGTGCTCCCAAACAAAACAGAGACAGGTACCAGTAATAGTAGCCTCGGTGGCGCTGGGTCGAGGGCGAGGCAGAACCTCCTTGGCTGGTGAGCCAGGTTTCTCATATCTGATGATGTAGCCTGTGATCTTGGCTCGAGGAGGCTGCCAGGTAACCAGGAGGGAGTTGCTTGTGGTTGTAAGGATGCGCAGGTTAGAAGGAGCATCGATAGCTAGGGGAAAACAAAAGGGAACAAGGCATATGCAGTAAAGGCAAGCATTTACCTGAACTGTGTCTTCTGACACCCTTGTCAAACACAGGAGTAAAACTTATTGCTGTAAGTCACAATAATTATTGTATGTGACCAGAATCAGACAGCTTCTACCTGACCATATGTGATTTCTATGTGTTAGTACGAGCAGAAAAGTCAGACAAGGTCATTACCAGTGGAGGCATCAATCACTACTGGGGAACTGCGCGCGTTCTCATTCAGAGTGTAAAGGTAGATCTTGTAGTCAGTGCCAGGTTGCAAGCCTAAAATGAAGTTGAAATATAAATGTTAGCTAATCAAGGAAGACACCTAAAAGGGCAGCAGAAAATCAATTTCAACAGCTGCTTCTTGGACACTAGTCTTTATGACTCGGTTTTTCCCCCCTTTTGTTAGAATCACAGAATGGCTTAGGTTGGAAGGGACCTTTCAAGTCCAACCTGCAGTGAGCAGGGTCATCTTCAAGTTGATCAGCTTGCTCAGAGCCCCGTTCAACCTGACCTGGAACGTTTCCAGGGATGGGGCTTCTACCACCTCTCTGGGCAACCTGTGCCAGTGTCTCACCACCTTCAGTGTAAAACATTTCTTCCTTATATCTAGTCTGAATCTCCCTCTTTCAGTTTAAAACCATCACCCCTGGTCCTGTTGCAACAGGCCGTGCTGAAAAGTCTGTCCCCATCTTTCTTACAGTCATCTTTAAGTACTGGAAGGCCGTTACAAGGTCTCCCTGAAGGCTTCTCTTCTCAGGCTGAACAACCCTAAGTCTCCCAGCCTGTCCTCACAGCAGAGGGGTTCCAGCCCTCAGATCATTTCTGTGGCCTCCTCTGGCCCTGCTCCAACAGGCCCATATACTTGTGCTAAGGATGTTCCTATAGTATTTCTCATCAAGGAAACTCAACTACAGAAGAAGAACACAGTGTACTTTCTGAAATGGGCCTGGAAATGCCTGCAGCTGCAGAAGATCCTCACTTACCGGTGATAGTGTAACTCCTGACATCAGGGCTGATGGTCCTTTGAATGGGATTCTGGCCACTTGCTGGGACAGCATCAACCTGGAAGCCAGTGATGGTCTCGGTCTTGGTTCTCCAGGTAATGGTGATGGTTGTCTCAGTGGCATCTGTCACACGGGCTCTGCGAGGAGGACTAACATCTGCACCAGAAGGAAAAAGTGTCCTGTCAGTACAGCGGGGACTGTGAATCCTATCAGCTAAGTGTGAAGACCTTTGCTGGAGCTTTGTGTAGAGCCCTACTTTTGACAAGAGAGTAGGATCTCGGCCTCTGCATCCAGCACAGTGCTTACTGGTCACTTGTGGAGGATCGCTACTTACTTTCGAGAGTGGTGACCACTCCTTGGGCTGGTCGGCTGGTCAGAGAGTCCTTCAGGGCATATACGCTCACCTCATACTTGGTTGCTACCTGGAATGGACAGTTGCTGCATGTTATGAGAAGGACCTGGCCCAGTGGGAAACACTCCTGCCTTCATTCAGTATTCAGTGGAGTATGAAACCTTAAAATAACTCAGATCAGTTAAGGACTGATGGGATAATTCTATTTCCCACTGTAATAAAGCAGTAGGCAGGACCCTGACAAACAGTGCTGTTGATCATACTATGCTATACACATACGCACGCCTAGGAGCAGAGGAAATCCTGGGAGAAGCTTATTTGTCATCCCTCATTCTGGAATTCTGTGCTTCAAAGCTGATTCTTCAGAAAACCCTAATCTACATCCTGTTTTTCCTGGGGTTAATGGATGCCATTTGCTATGATAAGGTGCTCTTGCTGTGAAGAACAGAGAATGGTAGGAGTTACAGCACGGTCTTTTGTCCTTGACTCCATCAGATCAGAAGTCCACTTAGATTAGAACGTTTTTTAAGGCTCATTTTTGAAAATTATTCATAAAATTCCTTAAAAACAGATCGGTAGCTTTTAAAGATAGCCGGAACCATAACAGCAGCGATTTCCAGCCTTTTCCAGCTCAAACCCTCCTAAAATGTTTCCAGTGGAGAAGATGGCTGTATTGCATTTTTTACTTACATTTTGCAGATGTCTTAAAAAATAGGTAATAGCCTGGCAGGGCTCCTATATCACAGCTTGAAAACCTCTGCATTAGGCCGCTTTATTTGATGTCTTTTGTGAAAGATGAGTAAAAGCATTTTACCAGGTTACTGTTGATGGTAATTTGCATTTGATTAAGGCTTCCAGTCACTCTCTGCTAAATGAGGAAGGGCAAAGAATGCAGATTCAGCAGGCCAATCCCTAGCCTTTTAAAAACTACGATAACAAGTAGTTACAGCTGACAGCCAGTTGGACTTCAGAGTCAGCCCCTTGGGAGCTCCTCCAAGTGAGGTTCCTGACCCAGGAATTTGAAATTGCTTCACGTTCTCCTAACATCTCCTTCCCACAACACATGAAGAAAAGAGTTACCATTAATCCAGACACGACAGCAGATGTACTGTCCGGAGAAAGGTTGATTTCCTTCATAGGACCAGTCTTTTCTTTGGGGTTCACTCTGACCCTGTAGCCAGAGAGGCGAACGCTTGGTGCATTCCAGTTGACGGTAAGGCTGGTGGGAGTTACCTGAGTAAACTTCAGGTTTGTAGGAGGTGGAATCGCTGCAAAAATGCGAATTGGCACATGGTTAGTTTAAAGACAACAGTCTTGGCTAAAAGAATATTCTCTCCTGAACAGGAGACAGGTTTAGGCCAGAAATACGTGGGCAGGAAAGTAGTGTGCCTTCTGTAAACGCAGGCATGAAGGACCATGGAAGGGAACAAGGCATTCAGGAAGAGATTCTCAAATCTACAGTAACAGTTTCCAGCAGAAATAAGGCGATCTCGATGCTTCAACCCTGAAGTCAGGTGAGTAACAAGACTCGCTGTGATATAAGGTGAAGGCTTTGGGAGGTGCTTAAATCTGTAGCAGGCCAATCTGCTTTAATTCTGCCTGTCTCTGCTTTTCATCACACAGCTAACAGCTTAGTCCTGCTCCACTTGCCTATCTCTGTTCTTTTCTAAAATACGAGGGATGTCTTACAAAAGTAAGTAGGAAGCAGGCTCAGAAATTGCAAAGAGGATATAAAAATACTGCAAATACAGAGGGGAAGCATTTTACAGCCACTTGCACAAGTGTAAATTACTACACAGAGAGCAAGGCAATGGAAAAGCAGAGCTGTGGTGGCCATAAGGCTCATCACACAAAAGTCTCTTCCCGAGTTAACACATCTGGTATCTTTAGAAACAAATGTTTGCATAAAAAAAAGGGAGCATCCATTGAAACATTTTCTTGCCTTACTGTTGGTAATCCTTGGGCTGTAAACAAGGGGAAAATATGCCTTCCCACAGCATGTTGCTGTGAAATTATAGAGTGGAAATATAAGATAATTCTACCTTGTTGCTTTGCTCAGAGATCAATCTAAAGCCCCTGAGAGTCAATGCGAAGTGCTGAATGACTTCAAATATGCTTTTGAACAGCCCTCTTTGAATTTCTGGCAGGTAGTCAGCCAGCTGTTTCACTCATTACTGCACTTTGCTTCGGTTGAACATAGCAATCTGGAACCACTGTCTTCCTCACGCCCCTGGAATTTCAGTACCAACTTTCCATCCACAAATGAACGAGAGACCTTTATGACAAAGGTGCTACCTTTGTAATTACGACACATCTGGTAATGCTGGAAGCTTTGCAATGGGGTGTATATTGCCGGAAGTAATTTTTCCTCCAGCAGTTAGCTTCCTTTTCCTTTTTCTCAAGGGAGTTGGCTGAGACTGGCACATAAGGGACTCTCCTGAATGTCCTCTTATGGAGGTGATGTGAGTGCAGGGTGAGGCGTGCACATGGGCTGTAATACTTTGGGCAGTGCCAGTGAAGGATCTAAAGGCTCTCTGAGATCTGAGGGTTACACAATCTTGTAGCCCTTCATGCCGATCCAGCCCCACAGACTCTGGGTGGTGAAAACTGCCCTAAAGGCTCTGTTGTTAGTAACTGCCTCTGCTTGCAGGTGCCTCATGTCCTAAAGACAAGAGCATTGTGAAAGGGTGGCTCACCATGAATTCAGCTCTGGGACTAGGGATCAGACATTACAGATCCAGTTGAGGACTAAGAGAAGGCTAGAAGGTAACACCCCTCCTTTCTCTAGAATCTGCTCCTTCAATCCTGCACATCTTTCCCACCTTCCCTAACACATACCTAGGCTAACTCCGCTGGCAGCCAGCTACCCAGCACCAAATGCACCATGTCTCAAGAGCAATCACATCCCCGGGGCTTCCCCGGCAGAGCACCAGCTGCGCATGGAAACACACTTTATGCAACAGGGCAGAAGCCACCGCTGCCACGGCCTGCTGGGTGGTGGAGTTAAAGGTGTACCTGTGGACTGGGTCCCAGTGAGGGGCAGGCTCTCCATGTCATCGTATATGGCAACGATATTGATAGTGTACTCAGAACCTGGCCTGAGGCCATGCAGCTCAGCAGTGTCTTCTTCGCCACCTGGGGCCGGCAATAGCTCATGGATTCCATCCTCAGGGCTTGAGTAGGTCACCCTGTACCTGGTGACTTGCCCCTGCGGGCTTTCCCAAGCAATTTTGATGGAATCAACATCCACCTCAGTGAATGTTAGTCCTTTAGGGCGGTCAATGTCTGTTAGGCAAATTAACGGTAAGAGGTTATGTGATAAAAAGCAGGTTGTGGGTGAGGAAAATAAAAAGCATTTCTATTACATGCAAAGCAGTTTTTGGTTTTGCGCAGGAGAAGGGGCACTTGATTCTCCTCTGTGCTGCACCTTGCACACATGCTTACACCCGTGCAGAGTCAGACTGAGAGTTTGCAGGTGCCAGAGAGCAGGAAGGCAATCTTTGCCTTGTCTAAACCAAAAGTACTTGCATTACCACTGTCAAAGCAGACAGGACACCGATCCTTACCTATATTTGAGAACCCTTGGCACTGAAACCCCCTTTACACAACTCGAGCAGCATTAAGCTATCTTAAGCGGTCAAGAGGAAAAAAGAAGTGGGAATTTTACGACCCATTTCTCCCATCAGAGCCAAGTAACTGGTTCCTAGTGCTAAAGGCACTAAATGCATCTGAATCGGTGTTTGGATTCATGCCGCATTCACTTTTCACAATTGTAAGCTACTGTGCAAAGCGCCAATCCAAGGAGAATCAGGCCCACTATTTTCTTTCATAAATTAATATCCAATTAACACAGTTATCAAGAAAGCAAATTACTCAGTATATTGTATTTTATAATAAATTAGAAACAAACGTTTCAGCTTTGTACTGAGTGCACCAAGAATGTCCACAGGTGCAACTGGGTCACAGGCACACCTCCAGATTGGACCAGTTCACCGGATTTTCCTAGCAAGGTGGAAGGCCAGTGCTAGACAGCAAGGTGAGCAAGCCTGGCTCCACAGGAGGCTAGTGTGGCCACCATAGAGCTACACCCATTTGTTATACATAATGGGAGGATCTGGCATATCATTTTTATATTGGATCCAAATTACGTTTTTCTATAAGATTTCAACTTTATTTGCCATGTTGTATTAGTCCTGAATTTTCTACATTTTCTAGTTGGCAAAGGTGATTTTTGACCAGGAGTCTGTTGGCTTGAAAATGATCGGGACTCTTTTCCTATCTCTGCAAAGCTTCGGAGAAGCTCCTGTTGTCTCTAGGCCAATTCTGCAGGTATTTGGGGCTGAGTTGTGGTTTTGAATACAAGCCCGAGCGAGGGAATAACTGTGCATGCAAATCTGACTCCAGAGACATCCCTGCAAAAGGCACTTTACATCAGAAATTTCCCTCTGAGTTACATGTTCCCTCTTGCCTCCTCTTTGTGTCCAGAGCTGTGTTGTACAGACAGATACCACTATTGGAGGGCTGAGCTGTGCTTTCTTCTGCAGTGCTTCATCTCAAGGTCTTGATACAATTCATGTGGTTTCCTTTACTCCCTTGCACAGGGCAAGTACTCCCAAGCCCAGTTCATCCCTTATCAGGCATCACCTTTGCCACCTAGCTCCTGAAAGGAGATCTTTGCACATATTTATCAGTGATTGGCTGAAGGCAAACAAAACCCCAGAAGACTTTGTGGCTTTAGTGAAAGAAAATCAGAAGCGCAGCATTTTGAGGGTGTGGGAAACTGCGTTATGCCACTGTTTGAGGGAGAGGGACTGCATCTTTGCCAGCATCTGCAACTTTGGTGCGTGGTACTTATGAGAGGGCAGATCACCTTGCCTTCTCCTGGAGACTAGGGCCCGGCCACTTGCTTTCACAGGGGATGTGATGCTGCACGGTAGATTCAGACATCAACAGACAACATTTGTTACCACGAAGTGAAATACGTACTGGTGACAGCTGTCTCGACCAAGGGGAGGCTCTCTCCGTTCTGATTCTGAGCGTAGACACTGACCACATACTCAACTGTGGGCTGCAGACCTTCAATAGTGACTTGGGTTTGATCTGGCAGGAAAGAACAGCATAAGTCTGCCTGCAGCTGCACAAAGCTGCAGAGAACTGGCCTTTAAGTAGCCTTGAATGAAGGGCCCGTACAAGCCATGCCATGAATAAATGTCATTAAAATGAGGTGGAAAGACATATCAAGTCTGCCTTTTGCTTGCACTATGCTTCTCTGGCGGTGCAGAAGGCACCTGCAATTTGTACCTTCTCAAAGGCCCCACAGCTAAAAGGGCAGGTTAGCACAGTAGAAAAAAGAAAAGCTAGAGAAGACCAGCTTTCATCCTTTTTTTGAGGTGAGACTGACCATTAACTGCACTGCATCACAAGCACGTCTGAGTGCTAAGCTCTGCAGATCCCACAAAATGCACTGTGCTCCCAAGAGCAGCCTGAGAGCTGACTTGGCAGGTCAAGCCTGTAGCATACGTGACTTGAGTCCATACTATGACCAGGGGTCACATTATGTGACCTTCTGGAAGATTTTAGAAGAAGCTTTGCTGGATGCTAGAAATTCCAATGGCATTTCTTTGAAAACCAGCTGCCTTTCAGAGCCACTGAGGTTGCCAAGAGCAAACCTTTGCAGCACAGCGGCGTCAAAGAAATGCGAAGCTTTGGGGGCAAAAAGTTGCCCTAGCTTCTCCTGGATGGGACCCGTTGAAGTCAGCAGGATGACCAAAAAAAGGCACAAGCAGGAGGAAGATTGGCTTCGAGCACACGCCTACTGCCTGATAGTGTTGACTCTAGCTGTCACATCTTGCCTTCTTTACAGATCTGGTCAAGGATGTCATGTACTCTTACCTGCAGGGACATTTTTAGTTTTCGTGGGGCCATGTCCTTTCTTGGGGACAGCTGTCACCCGATACCCTGTGACCGGAGATGTTGAAGGGAGCCATCTGATGCTGATACTGTTATCCTGGACATCAGTAACTTGCATCTGGGATGGTGTGTCTATTTCTGGGCAACAAAAATAGTTTTTTTTCTGAGCATGTTGGTACAGCAAACCCTCCCTCTGCTGTGCCTGCTAGCTGGATTTCATTCTGCTCTTCCTTTGCTAGGCTGTGCTGCTTAGGACAGAAAACACATGTTGCTATTTATCTGATCCTCATGCTAGCCCAGAGCAAAAAAGCCTTAACCACAGCGTGTGGGAGACTGACCTCGTATCAGTGTTAGAGGAGGATCTGTGTTGTTTCAAAGTCTACTAAATGCCTTGATCTGCAGCTACAGTAGGAGTAGGCTATATCCAGATGAGGGATGAGACAACAGGCCTGGAGTTAAAAAGTCTGGTCTCATCAGGATCACGTAATACGACAGTGCACCAGAAGCAACAGGGTTAACCCAACAGTGACCCCATGATATTAGAGACCACCATGACTTCCACTCTGCAATAAGCAGACAAATATTGCTTGTATCCCCATCTGGACTCCATGGGCTCTCCCCTCATCCAAAAGTCCAAGTCTACGATCCCCTTCTGTGTCATGTCATTATCATGCTGGGCCACTACTACATGCAGTTGCACTGAAAATGACAGGCTTACAACATAGCCCATGACTTCTAGAAGAAACCAGGGATCAGCGACATAAATTTATGGGGATAAGCCAGTGCTAAGATTGGGGGAGGGGGTTGTAGGTTTTGGTTTGTTTAAACATGTCTCACCTGTTTTGTAGGTGACAGTGACTGGCTTGCTACTGGCAGGGCTGTCTCCCCGGCCAGTGACCGCGTACACGGTGATGGTGTAGTCTACACCAGGTTTGAGGCCAGTGATAGTAGCAGTGGACATGGTGCCAGGCACTGTAAACTCCTGCACAGGGCTGGTTCCACCTAAGGTGGGTGGGGTGGAAAAAGAAATGTGACGGATCTCTAAAGTATACATTTTAAATCATTACAAAACCAGAACAATTCTACATGTATCAAGCTGAAAGGAAGACCCTCTTGATATCAGTGGATCCTGATATCTGAACTGATCCAGGTCAGGTTTTTTTCAGAACAACCCAAGGAAAAGGATGACATACGTACAGAGAACCACCTCTAAAATCACTAGAGTACTCCAGATGCTTGCTCTTGTTGGTAGACAAAAACCTATTTGCTCTCCTTTAGAAAAAACAGGCACCTGTATTTGACAATCTTTAAATACGCCGCAAGAATCTCAGAGATACAAGAGTTTGTCCGCTGCAATCAAACTTGCATTTGCTATTTTGTATGGCTTTCTAATGGCCTCGGAATAGAGCTTCTGGTCTGTAGCTGGCCATAGAAGCCTGCCCTCACCTGTTTCACCATAAGTGATCCGGTAGTATCTGACTGTCACTGCAGGAGCATCCCAGGAAACCACAAGGCTGGTGGGGCTGGTGGGGGTGACTTCCAGGTCCCTTGGAACATCAGACACTAGAAAAATAGAGAATTGAGAGAGAGTTTAAAACACAGTTAATGTACATCAGCTACATATTCCACCTATCATACCACGCTCCTCTGCCTCTTACCTGTCTTAGTTCTAGCCCAGTGCACACACTTCTACAAGTGATGTATCGGTTTAGAAACCATCTGGCAATGGACTAGATTTAATGAAAAATGTTCTGCTGACCCTAAAGATTTGATCTGAAAGTAGTATGGATACTCCCGCCTTATTCACCTCAGTGTCTCAGGCACTTCCTCATGAGCAGAGTTTCACCAGCTGGTAGGGAAGATCTGGTTTAACGGCAACTATCCTCGTGATAATGTTTAGTTAGCATTTTCTCAAGGCTTACCTGTTGTTTGTTGGCCGACCAAGGGCATGCTCTCCTCCCTGCCGTTGATGGCAATGATGCTGACCACATACTCAGTGCCTGGAAGTAGGTTGGTCAGGGTGATGGAGTTCCGGGAGGGGGGCACACGTTCTTCCTTGGGCCTGCCACCACCATTCTCTGGGTGATGCCGGATTTTGTAGCCCAAAATGGTGGCACGAGGAGCAATCCAGTGGACAGTGAAAGAGTTAGCAGTTATATCCGAGAAGTCAAGGCCAGTGGGGGAATCAAGACCTGGGTATTTCAAAGAGATGAAAGACTGAGTTCAACTGAACTACTGGTCATCATCACCACTGCCCTGCTTCATTAAGCTCGGGAAGTACCATGACGCTGCCAGTCCCTAAGCCAGAACTAAACAAATACGTGTTCAGGATCAGAGTGAGATAAACAAGCACTGGAACATAAGTGCAGAAAAAGAGCATATGGCACTTGCAGACAACACAGCACAAAACAATGCACGTGACCAAACTCCATTACATAAGGAAGACTCAGTAGTAGTTATGATAGGCTTTGCCTAGGCTTGTTCTCAGGCAGGTGTTGTCAGTACATTCACACCAAGGTCTACACGCTCTGTTTAAACCCAACAGAAGTTCTGGCTCTCAGACATAATGAAACACAAAACTTCCTGGGGTTTCCCAAGATGTGAATCTGCGTTGCTCTTTGGTATCTAGCTGATGACTAGATGGCAACAGAGCTGGCAATAGACAAAAGCAACAAAATGCTGTTAATGAAGGCTTGATGAACGGCATTAACCGCACGTGTGTCTCAGGGTGCATCTAAGTACCTGTTTTCTGGATTCCAGACAGAGGTGCGCTCTCATGTTGCTCAGAAACACTGTAGACTCTCACCAGATATTCAGTACCAGGAAGCAGATCTGTGGAGTTTTAGTACAGGAATTCAGACATATTTCTTTTTATAGCTAGAAGTCACTTGACCCCCACAAGTTTAACTGTGTTTCTTAAGGGAGGTAAATCACGTTTTGCCTGATGGAAGATCTGAACCTCCAGGACAGACAAAAACTTAAATTTTGTGGCATTACGGTTGCTTGCAATGTTTTAGCCTGAAGGAGCATAGTATCCTGTTTCATTGCTTCAACAGTTTGTGAAGCCTGGCTAGAAGCCATTCGTTTTCTACTAGGTCCCTTCTAGTTATCTAATAGTTTAGTTATGCATCAGGCCAAAACTTCAGCTGATATAAACGGCAATAGGGCCAAGGACTTCCAAAACCAGCTATTCTAAGTCAGATGAGTTCCAGATCCGGTCTCTTATTCTGTAAGTGGGTATTGTCTCTCATTCAACCAAGCTGACTCTAGGACAGAATAAAAAAACCCCCTCAAAAATAACACAGCTTTTGCACCAGCAAAAATTAGTATCAGCTTATTTAAAATGTCCATGTTTGGTTGCCATGTCCCGTAAGGTTCCAAACAGTATTTATTCTCTGTTCCCAAGCATATAAAGCAAACAGAGCAATGACTTTTTGCACATTCTGATCCTCTCCCTGAACCTCTGCACTGCAAGTCCATGACGTTTTTGGCAAACCAGCCAAGCGATATGTATTTAGTCTTAATACCTAACCAGGCTGCACACCAGTACAATTGCCTCGTAGTCTGATTCATCACTGTCCTTGGATTGAGAGGAAAAACTTTCCTGTGGTTTGGCTTTAACCTGGATAAAGCAAGTGGCCAAACCCCATTTGGTGTGAGCTTCTGTGAGACTACTTTGACACGAGCTTAGCTCAGCTGAGAATTTGGCCTGTTACAGTAAGCAATTTTTCTTTTGCTTCATGTCGTACACAAGGGACCCCTTATATTTGTTTGACTTATGTAGTTAACCCACTTACTTGTTAACACCACCATGTTGTCCGAAGGTGAAATGGTCAGCTCTGCAACGTCTTCCTCCTTCTTCACAGGTGAGTAGCGCACCAAGAAACTGCTCAGCACGATGGAAGTTGGTGGGGTCCAAGTCACCCTCATAGTATCAGGCCCCACATTAGTGAAGCGGAGATCAGTGGGAGGAGGCACAGCTACATAGCGAAAAACAAATGTATCTTAGTTCTCGGACTGATAAAAGTTGATCAAGACGTTCAGGGAATCACCAGAGAAAGGAACTCATGCATAACAGACTACTGTATCAGACCCATGCAAACAGACTTCTAAACTACATTCAGTCCTACTATAGTGAAGAGAAAAATATGTCTGTACTACTGTCAGGCTCCTTTAACCTCTTGGCAATTCTTGACCCTTTAAATATACCCTGTGGGGCTAATTTGAAAACAAGGTAGCGAGTTTCAGTAACATGCTTCTTGCAGCTGGACTTTGTGTCATAGATGCGGAGCCATGAGAGGTTTAAAGTTGCCATACAGCAGCCTACAGATGGAAAAGTAATCTCATCTAGAATTCATACATGCACACACAGGAGAGGGAGGGTATGTTACTAATTTCCTATGGCTCTACTTCTACTCGTGTTGAAGGATTTACAGCCTCAGGACTTTCAAACACAATAGGTTTTCATGCAAGAACCAGTTTCCAGCTCGCCTTCTGCTCATGCACTATGGAGACCCTTGACGGTGTGGCATGGCTGTCAATGGCATGTACTCAGGGAGTGGCCTTTCATCTGCCTCCTTCGGGGCCTTGTGGAAAGAGT
>NW_010403424.1:46992-74020 GCF_000710305.1 Buceros rhinoceros silvestris
GTTGGAAGCTCAAATAGCTATCAAGGCTGGAGGGTGTCTGCTGAGCTGCTCTGCCCTTTGGCACTCTGATTTTGAGGAAACGCGGTTTAGAAGTCTGGGGAATATACTGCTCACGTGTCAGGTTCTCGATTCCAACTGGATCCCGGAAATCTGAATAGCAGAAGGCAAGCCTACAGCCACTCACTGTATTGAAATGTCTCAACTTAGAAAACAGAGCAGCGCATCTCCATCCCCAGCTGCCATTTAGAAAAAACACCGAGCTGGGTCTGTTCAGCTTCCCCTCAGTGAGCAGCTCGATTCCTCTTTGGACAAAGCCCCGACATCCCGACAGCCAGCGACAGCATGAAACACCGTCCATTCCACAAAACACAGAAATTTTCAAAATTCACCCGTTTGCTGTGTCAGAGTGGTAGGGGCGCTCTCTCCGCCATTAATGAGTGTGATTACACTGATGTCGTAATCAATGCCCGGCTCCAAGCCTGTGACTGTGTAGTATCCTACTGAGGAGTCCACAAAATCTTCAAAAATAGGGACACTTTCTCCTGCCGCAACTACTGTGATGCGGTAACCAATAATGGTGGAAGCATTTAACGGGGTCCACCTCAGGCCGATGCTTGAGTCAGTTATGTCAACAAAGCTTAGGTCAGTGAGCTGGGGCACCTCTAATGAGTTAAAGAGCGGATGGGAAAGGCAAAGACATAGAGAGGCAAAAGAAAGACAAGGGAGAGAAAAGCAGTGTTCATCACTATCAACATTGACGGAACCCGAGAAGCAATTGCGGTGATATGCAGAATTTCTCTGGGGGTTTAGGGGAAAAGGAGGTTTTCTGGTGGTTTGGTTTTTGGCTTTTTTCATTGTTTTCTTTTGGGGTTTTTTCCTCTTTATATTGTACCCTGCAGTTCAGTCTCCAGCTGCCCCTGCAGACAGAACCTGAAACCCCAATCACCTGAAGACAGTGCACTTCCACCTCAGACACACAATTTTCAAAAACACCTACAAGGGGCACTTAACTGGCAACAAATTTACTTCAAGCAATGATGAGCCACAAAGACTCATCACTTTCCGATGAAAACAGAAAAAACATACCCAAATTTTGTCACAGGTAGAGAACAAAGGAAAGTCTATTAAGATATAAATAAAACAACTACTCTGAAAGAATAGTTGATTAACCTTCTAGAATTGTGTTGTTCAAATAGTAAGTCTAAATTTTACCATTGGGATCACAAAAATATCAACCCATTTGAAGGGACTAAATCAGACTACAGCCTCAGTTGTTGAGAACCATCTCAAAGCTTCAGGCAGATCATCCACTATCCAAACAGCACAGGACTTGGGGAAAAAAAGTCTCAAATCCCTGTGGCGGCTTGAGGATCCAGCCCAGAATTCCTCAAGTTTTACTTACCACTAACTGCTGCAATATATGTGCTAAAAACAGATGATATGGAACAGTGAGAAATGAAATGCTTTCTTGGAAAGATGGCAAATGGTTAAAAATGACCTTTAAAGATAAGAATTCTGTAAGAGTGACAACATCCCCCTGTTCCGAGGTTATGCCCAGCACATGACGTTGCCAAGAGGCTGATTTGATTTGTTGGCTGAATTGTTCAAAATCTCAGAACCGAGTCACTGACCTTCTGGATATTACCTAGATTTCTGTATGCCCAACAGCTGGGACTGTTCCCTATCAATAGCGTTCGTATTAGCAAAGCTGGTCTCTTCCTGCATGTTAAGACCGACAGAACTGGGCAGGGGGTGGGGAATGTCAGATGCACCTTTAATGAACAATGAACCCTCAGTTGCTCAAGTCAATAGTCTGGCATCGATTTAAGTTCCAAGGTTTGGCTGTGTAACTTTAGCAGGGCAATCCTGAAATCAGTGGGATCTGGTGGATGCTCCTCCTCCCTCTGGATCAGACACCAGTGGGCAAGCCAAAGGTGCAGGATTCAGCATCCATTCTGTTGGACCATTACAAGTTAGCTTGAAAATGAATTATGGAACAGTAATATGGCAAAAGCTTTGGCTTTAATAATAGCGGTTATGTTCCATTTTAATGTCCTTCTGGGAAAAGACTTATTTTACAGAAGAGATGCAAAGAAGTTGCCAGTTTTCTGTAAAATCATTATTTATCCACACGGAGTGCATGTACCATACCACCTGTAAAGAATGGTAAAAGCCAGAGACGTACATTCTTAGCCTTCTCCTACCAGGACATGGTAAAGGCCTAAAGCTATTACTGCTTTAATTATGCAGTATCACAGCATTAGTTCACCCCCAGGGAACATACAGCACTTCAGTGAAGCACGGAAATCTTAAAGCAGTGTTATAAAAGCAAGCACACACAGCAGCTGGCATCATTTCAGGGCTGAGCAGAAACAAAAACAGACAAAGCCCTCACAAAGGAAAATGAAACGGAACTATTTAGGGACATGCATACTAATTTTGCTGCTGTGGTTACAAAGGTAGTTTCTGCGGTCCTCACAGCATGGAATGCGGGGTGGCACACACCATTTTGCGTCCCAGAAGCTCTACAGTAATGGACCTTTCAATCTTGGCTCTCCTATCCATTGTGCTGAAGTGATCTTCTGCCACTACCACTGCCAAAATTCCTCCTGTGCTTGCTTCCCACTCTCTTCACCTACTTCCCGTTCCTACCAGCTGTGCTCCAGATGCTGGGGCGCTGCAGGGCCAAGTTAAATCTCCGTTGCTCTCCAGCTCAGTGTACTGGTATAACAGATTCACCTCTACCGCCATCACTGCTCATGCAGGCTGCCCGAGCAGAGTAGTACACAGCTATAAAGACTGCTCTGGCACACGGCTGTTCTGTTTCCAAGTCCAAGCCCTCTGCCATCAGAATTCTGTAATGTATAGCTCTCAGGCTTAGCAATTTGACTTTGAGTAGCTGCTCATCCTTTCATTACCTTGTGTGATGGTTTCAGAGATGGGCATACTCTCCTGGTCGTCCTTGACTGAGTAAACACTGACGTTGTACTCCACACCAGGGTTTAGGTTTTCAAAGGTGCAGGTGGTCTGATCCGCACCTACGACTTCCTCCAGGGTAGAGCCCTGCTGCCCATTGGTAGGAGCAGTGGTCACTCGGTACCCACTGATGCCTGAAATACAGATATACCAGTATGCAGTGATCTCCTGCTGTATGGATTACATCAGGCCTCAGTATAGACAACTGAAGCAAACACATCACTTTTTTCAAGTGATTTTGCCACCCTCAGCCCAGCAAGCAAGAGGTTCCTTTGTCAAGCACCCCGAAATGAGCTTCCCAGGAGGCAGCCGTGCCACTCACAGCATAATTCCAATTCCCTTTGAGACATTACCAAACTGAAAATCTCATGACATGTCAAGAAAAGATGGATCTACTGCCTGAGAGTGGGCGTTTCAAAAGCTTTCAATCCTTGTTTTACAGAGGTCAGTTGTACAGCTCCCATCAGCTATTGTGGTACAAGAGTTCATCTCAAACACTTTCAGAAATCCCACGAATACAAACTCATTCTTCACTGCCAGAAATCTTTTTGGTTCAATTCTGCTTTCCTTCCCTTGGACTTTTTTTGAAACAGCTGGGGCTATTTGAAGAAATCCTCTGAATCCCTAAACCTGATGAAATATTCAAAACATATTCATGCTCCAAAATAGCATTTGACATGGAATGTAAATCAGGAAAAGTCCTATGACAACCTATACTTAGCTCCTTGAATCACATCCTTGAATATATCTAGAACTATATATATTTTCCCTTAAATTACTCAACAGCAAGCTTCCCATCAAAGTCTCCTTAATGAACTGCAAGGCACCACAGAACAAATGTGAGCATTCTGGCACAAGAGGAGGTTTGAGCATAGCACCTGTTCACATAGTTACCTGGAGTTGTGCTTCTGTCCCAGGAGACTACCAGGATCCCAGTATCAGGATTGGGCTCCAGGCGCAGGTTGGTTGGTGGAGACAATGCTGCAAGCATTCAGACAAATTGTCATTTATGGCACTGAGAACCACGCTAGCTCCCCTCAGCATCCCTCCTCCCCATGTTATACCCTCACCCTTCGCAATTAGCTAAGGAAATAATCTCCTGAAGTCATGCCCCTGCATCACATGAGCAAGTGCTACTGTCACCTCTGCATCAAAAAGCAAAACACCTTCCAGACCATAACAGGAGAAAGAGACTAGAACTGACTCCCAGCACACAGCCATTCATCTGGGGAGCAGAGGGGATGAGAGCAGAAGGAGGAATAATTGTGGAAAAGCAAACGTGTCGTACGTGTAGTCACTCTTCTGACAATGGGAGTCTCTCTCTCCTGGCCGTCTGTCAGGACTGTGAGGGTGTAGGTGTACTCCACTCCAGGGGTCAGACCAGAGATCACGATGCTGCCAGAGTCAGAGATAACCTCCCGGGGAGCCTCTCCGCCTTGGCTTGGACGCACACCCAGCTGCAGAGAAGCAGTAAAGTTTGCTTTTTAGTCTCAAATACTCCCAAGCCCAGATAACCATCAGCATCCTGACTTCACATCTAACATGAGGATCATGGGTCTGTATGCTTCACACCAACCATTAATCCTATTAACTTGCGGTTTAGGTGTCCCACTAATGAACCTGATTTGAAGTCCAGAGGATTTTTGTGCCACTATCTTCACTGCAGTCCTCAGCAAACAGCTTTAAGCTGCCCTCTCTATGACAATGAAGCAAGAGGAAAAAGAAACACAGGATTTCAGTTTCTCCTACCTTGAAACCAATCCGTGGGGCAGGTGTCCAGGTGATGACAATAGAAGTCTCAGTCACTTCTGTGTTAAAAGGAGGAACAGAGCCAACAGGCTGATCTGTGAAGTGAATTGACAGTGTTGAATTCTCACTGCTGTGATGGCGCCAAAGAGAAAACCTGACCTACAGCAGTCCAAATAGCGACAGGTATGTAGTAAGTGGTTCTGAAAATCCAGTGATTTGGGAGGGATCTGACAGATGACTTCTGTCTGCTGCTGGGCTTGATAGACACAGTAAGCATAGTCAGTGCTTTATTTTGTTCCCGAGGAAAAAAAAAATATTGAACCAGGACTCATGAGTCCTCTCTACATCCAGCTCTGACAATGTGGGGAATATTGTTTTTGGCATGATATCTAAAGTGTTTCTCAAAACCCAGCTTTTTTCCCTTCACCCACCATCTGCCATTCACTCAGCAGAACACTGCATCCTTGTCTGTAATCCAGCTGTCCCAGCTAGGACAATCTCTTCCCTCACCAACATCTTCAGCTCTTTTTAAGTGAGCAGAGTGAAACAGAGCTCAAAGTCGATCTGAGGAATCTGTGGTCTCATTGATATCTGTCAGGAGCATCACGCAGAAGCCCAACCCTTTGTGTACTCCAGAATCCATTTAAATAACTCCACTTCACTGAGTTTAATCTGAACCGACCTCATTATTAATGAGGAGGCTTGGTTTATTAATCTACTGTCTTAAACTGGGCTGGTTTCATTCAGATAAGCCAGAATTTGAAGGCGATATTCATCTGAGATATCTATTCATATCCTAATTGTGAAATATCTATAGATAAGGCTGTCTGTCAGCAAAAAGCACCGTGCCAATGCCAACAGTGCTACTCTGATTAAAAGTTTGAACCTTTATTGAAATTTCATATTGTCCTAAAAGAAACCACATTCTCTTTTGAGAAAAGGATGTGGTTCTGGGCTTGGATGGCTTTGAATTTTGTTAGTTTATATGACTGCTTCATCATCATTTAAACAGTGAATCTATTTGTTCTTTCTAGAAGTATGTGTGGGTTTTTACAGAACTCCCTTTCCTCCCAAAGTTTGCTTAATGTTTCTTCCAAGCCAACAGCACAAGTACAGATGACTGAAATGTAATAAAAAAAAAGGAGAATAAAACTCAGCATTTGTGTCAGTTTCTGTAACTGAGTTGAGCTGCCTTAGATGGTATGGTTGGGCTTGAAAAATGACTGCCTTCAGCTTCATGCAAAGGACAGACTAATTATTCCTTGCCCATTTAAGGGAGCTGTTTGCTTTTCTTCTTTGGTTTTGGTATGACAAATTAACTGGCACGGTCAAGTAAAATTAAATTTGTTATTCAGTTAAACAAAAACTGAGGTACCAGTAGGAAGTTCTCCCTTTTGGTCTTCATCACCAAAAAGCTGAAATATCTATTACTGAGAGCTTTTTCATGCAAATAACTCTCTTTTTTCTGCCAAGTAGTTCAAAAAGAAGAACACGGAGTATTTCCCAAGCAGTTCTGCTGGAATGCTACTTCAAAAGGCATCTTCTGTAAACCAGTTCACAATAGCCACTTTCAGCACAAGTTCTGAAGAACGGTCAGGGCGTCAGGGAAGAGGACAATGTGCCTGTTATACTTACAGGTTGTGAAGACTCCAGTCTCTCTGGCACTTTGTAAGTCATCTTTAACTGCCACAAGGTACACAGTGTACTCGGTGCCAGGCTGCAGGTTCCTGAGAAGGTACTTGGAGGCAGACGGTCCCACATTGTAGGTCCTTGGCTGACCTCCTCTTGTGGGACCTGCACTCAGCCGGTACCCTGTGATCACAGCACGGGGCCGTGTCCACAACACCAGCACCGAATGCTCCGTGGTATTGAGAAATCTCAGGTTGGTCGGGGCATCAAGCTCTGGGGAAGAAAAAGCATAACATGACTCAGTTTTCCAGCTGAGTCCTACTTCCAAAGTATGTCCATTACCACGCAAAAACTATGGCCAGACAATTTGGCAGCTGAGCCTGTATTTCTCAGAGTGCGAGTGCAGCAGCAGGGAACAGCAAAGGTGGGGACCGTGAGAGAGCTGGAAATAGAAGTGCAATAACTATTTCCATGCCTCAGTGCCACCTGAGTAATATGCTGGGCCAGGCAGACCCATGTGTTCTGGGCTGCGCTGATTTGGGTCACTGCCACTGCCACAACATGGGGAAGTCAATAGTTTCTCATGAATGCTGAGCATTTTTTAAAAATCAGCTCAGTTTAAACTTGTCGGCATACACAAGGGAACCGAACTTTAGCTCCTTTTCATTAAAGGATCTAATCTTTTAAATCTTTGCCCAGTCCTACTCCCTGCCCTCTCAAAATCCCTTCCCAAAACAAAACACCCCCACTTTGTCATTCTAATATAAAAATAAGTCACAGTCAGCGACTTTCTGCAGAAAACCAGTTCCTAGATTAAAAATAATCACACCATGGAACTGACTACATGATGATTCTAAGCACACTCATCTCTCCCATGGGACTCCTGCAACAGCTCTTTTTACCACTGCCCCTGGGAAGCTGCCGAGACTGACAACCCAGAAAACTACATAAACAAGAGGCTGAAGCAAGGCAGCCTCTTCAGCACTCCGCTGGAGCCCAGTGAATGGCAGAGGTGTTACCACCTTTGGCTGAGACAAGATGAGGCTCGAGAGGAAAAGACACCTGAGCTACTTGCCCCTACAGCAGGCAGGGTAGCACTGGCTGCAGAAGAGTTTATAGCATCTACATAAGAAATCTCTCCACCTTGATTAGGTCCCAATTGTATGCTGAAATTAAGAGCAATGAGGAGAGGTTCCACCAATGCTCCCTCCCCCTCCAAAACAACATTTTTGTGATAAAAATTAATGTTTTCATCGTTCTCCCAGTGATTCAGTGGGAAGCAAGTTTTGTCTTTTTCTCCCCAATTGTTTGCTCCCTTTTTGAGGGGGGAGGAAAAAGGAAGTGAGGACTTTGTTCTTCCACCACCTCCAAAGATGGAGGAGATAGTTTAAAAGACAAAGGATGAGTGTGATCCTCCTTGCACCCATCTCCAGTCCGCTTTATTCCTTCTTGATACTTAGATCTGTGCTAAGTCTCATCTGATCTTCCTCTGATTTATAGCCTACAGTCAGTTCCTTTCTGCACGATTTAATTTGCCAGGTCTATTAGGCTTTTATCACTTCCTCTCCCCATACTAAAGGAAAAAGGGGAAGATTAAAAAGCCACACACACACTCAGAGTTTATTTGTGGACTGCTTTTTAACGAGAGGCCAAAGAGAGAGAAACATTTACACCGTGGGAAGAGACCTCTGCTGCAGGGTTTTCCTTGGGAACTCTGAACGATTTCTGTTTCCCAGGACTTTCGATTACAGGATGCAATTTATGTGAATACTTTCTGAAATGTGGTTTAGGGAAAGCAGTTAAGCAGATGATCATAGCCTATGGAAAATGATTCCAGACATTTGTAACGAGCCCTCTGCTGCCTGAATCAAATGTCTATGTTGCAGTGTAGACCTCTGTGTGTGGATTTTCAGCGGAGCTCTACACCTAGCCAAGGCTCCTGAAAATAGCCACCAAAAATTACAGATCTAACTAGGAACTGAACCCTTCTTGTTCTAAATGCTTCCAACAGAGTTCAGACTCTTAAGTCCCATCCTTGCTCTTGAAAGGCTCGCTTGGAAGATGAGGGAGGGCACTCACACCATCTGCGTTACCCTCAGATCAGGTACCTACATCAAAAGGACAAATATAAGGATCCCATTCTTCCTTCATATGCAGGGAGATGGTAGGAGAGACAGACACTATTCATGGCTCCTAACTTTAGGAGTAGTAACTAGTACTTCTCAAACAGCATGGCTGTATTCCAGATTATCCCATTTCCTTTCCTTCCCTCTCATCTTTGTGAGACTTGGGCTGGATTCTCAGAAGTTGTTCTCAGTTAAAAGTGTCAGAACAGCAGCAAGCGTGCACAGCTGAATTTTGGTCCTTCAAACAATATGACCCAGTCAAAGAACACCACAAACACCGAGTCACCTTCTATTACCCAATAACAGAATCTGTTCAAATGAACCACGTTCTGATCTGCTTCTCTGGGGTAAAAAATGGAGACAACCCCCAGACCCTGTGCTAAACTCCTCTTCCTCTATCTGAAAGCCTACATCTTGCGAAGCCACTGCTCCTCTCTACTCTGTGCCTCTGCAAAACAAAAAGCAATGCCTGTCAGACTGTGTACTTGCTTGTCCTCCTGCCTCACACTGGTGATGTGCTGCACTGCCACCAGATCATTAGCAATTGGTTTCTAAGAGAGCCTGCACAACCCTTCCTGAAGAGATATATGCTTCCCATGGCAACTGTCAACAGTCTACAGAGGTTCCCCAGGTCTCACTGGGATGACAGCAAAGTTTCTGGGGTGGTGAGGCAGCCTGTGGAAAGGCAGGCCTGACCTGGCAAAGCTGAAATGCAGTCCTTTTAATGCCAAGACCTGTCCTTACATGTGCAGGCAGAACTCCTGACAGTGGAGCCAAATAGGTATGTAGCTGTCAGAAAGGAGAGAGGGATTTTGAGAGCAATCTCAGCAAGGCTCCCAAGACATGCTGAAATCTGCCCTAAGGTATCCTCAAAAAAAAAAAACCAAACCCCAAAAAACCACCAATAAACCACAGGCTGTGATCTGTGCTGTAAAAGAACTGCAGGGCTCATCAATTCTCAGCCAGTAATAAAAAAGTTGAATTCCAGCCATACAAAATTGTTTTAAAGTGCCATGAGAGTTAAACTCCCATTGGAAAGCCCCGGAGGAGGATAAATCTGCTGAAGAGATTGTTGTTTGACTGAATGAATTCCCAGCCCTGTCATCCTAGTTATGGGATACCTCCTGGGCTCTAACTGTTGCACTTTATGCACTCTGTTCATACATTTCTCTAAGCGACAGAGAAATACGCCCTTCAAATGGCTGAAAAAAAAGCACAAAGGAAAGACACTTACTGGTGGTTTGCTGTCCAGTCAAAGGTTTGCTCTCCCTGCCCTGGCTCACAGCAAAGATCTTAAAGAGATAGGTTGTTCCTGGGAGCAGATCAACAACTTCAGCAAAAGAGCTCCTGGTGACAGGCAGTCTCTGGCCATGCTGGCCAGGGCGATTGACGGGGATCACTTCCACTCGATAGCCAGACACTTGGCTCTGCGGTGGGGTCCACATGATGGTGATCTTGATATCGGAAACCTCCACAAACTGCAGATCTTTGGGTGAAGGAACTTCATCTGAAAATGGAGCAACAGAATGGTGTTAGAGGGAGTCCTGAGCAACTGGCGAGAGAAGCCAAAGGAAAAAAAAAGTTAATTTTCATCAAACAATGGCCAGCTCAAGAGTATTTATCAAATTAAAAACGTCATGGTAACGTCACTGTAAACATGTATACACACATTCTTAGACAATATTCAAGCAGACTATGACTCAAAATGTCACTAAATAATTCCAAGTATTTTATGCCTTCAGTCAAAGCAGGTATCTTGCTGTCACACAGAAAGAACTGAAAGACCAAATGTAATATGCTACAGAACTTCAAGCACATGCAGAACCAAAAGCCTGGGCAGGGGTGAAACACAACATACTCCAAGAGCTGGAAAGAGGAACCTTCTTTTAAAATTAAAAGGGAGGGTTTTCAAAACCCGTGGCATTTTTTGAATATCTATCATTAAAATCCATCTTTTATAATTAAACAAGTACAGGGGCTGATCTGGCCTTACTGTAGTCAAAGGCAAAATCCAGTTCCCGCTGTGTTGGTCCACAATACTGCACCCTGGAATTCCTACGTTCAAATCAAGTTTCTTCAGATTAGGACCGATACTGCCCTAAGGTTAACCAATGCACATTTTTAGAAGATACAGATGCCAAACCACAAAATCATTGAGCTGAGTTCGTTCCTGGTAAATTCCCATTTGCAAACACGTGCTTGCAACTTGCAGGACCATCAAATTCCACTGCCACCACATCAGATCCCAATTCTTTCACTATCCTTTCTTTTGGTTTGGCTATTCAGCCCAATCGGATACTCAAAGAACGTTAAAACCAGTAGATTTTTAAATTGTGGGCGCCTCATGTTCAGATCGTTTAGTGTTATTTTGGCACATCAGTCAATGCTGAGCAATCTCCCACCCCCACTGACTGCAATGAAAAACAATGGTTAGGACTGAAAGGGAGAAGCCAGGTCAATGATTTGGAGGTGTGTTGTGGCATCCGAGTACATAACCTTAAAAATCTGCAGGCCAAGTACTTAGACAAGTGATTTACCAGGCTCTTAAAAGGATCTCTTAGCAGAAGCCCCTTAAAGACAACCTAGGGCACCGGCTGATGGCCAGAACACACTGACCATTACCTGTGCGTGGGACGCCTGTGGTTTCCTGCTGGATGAAGACAGGAGTACTCTCCTGATTTTCTTCCACTGCGTAGATGCTGATATTGTACTGAACACCCGGCATCAAATCACTGAGCGTGACGGAGGTTGCAGTGTCAGGCAGGTTGAGCTCTGTGCTGCTGCCCTCCACGGAGGGTGTGTAGATAATTCTGTAACCTAAATCAAGAGAAGTATATACAGTACTCAGCCACCACCAGCACGGCAGCACAAGGAATGCTAGAAATTACAGCTAAACTGATCCGCCCACTGAAGTTTCGTAACAATAGTCCTGACCTGCAGCAGGACCTGTGGCCTGCCTGTGCTACATCCCAGCTACAGATCACACAGCCATAACGCCTTACGAAGCATAATCTGACCTGGATTAGAATATTTCTGACGTGGATTTGGGTCTACCCAGTCCTCAGGCTTGTTACAGCGTAGTCTGGGTGATAGATACAATGAGACGGTCACAGGGCTTGTTTTTATTTAACACAAACCCAGGAGGAATTGTTCACAGTGACACCCAGCAAATGCTGAACTGGCCACATGATTTCCAGCTGGTCTCTCAGGCCGGGCAGAATTACACTCCAGTCCGCTGTCCCAGAATGATGCTTCATTTTCTTTCTTACCTACATCTCAGATGCTACTGACAGTGCAAAATAGGTGCACTCCAATCGGACAAACCTGTGATTGGAGCCTGTGGTCTGCTCCAGCTAATGACAATGGAGGTGTCATCTACACTTTCCACCGTGTGGTCTGGAGGCGCATCAGGTGCTGTTTAAGGAAATAAACAGAGGAGAACAGCAAGCGTGAGGATGAGAGGTAACAAATTTATTGAGCAAACAATAAAAACAGCTTTCAAAGTGCAGCAATAACCACTCGCGCATACCTGTAGTCTGTGAAGTAGACAGGATCAGATTCTGCTCTCCTTCTTCAGAGATCTGATAGACATTAACAATATACTTGCGACCAGGAAGCAAGTCAGGGATATTGACAGAAGTGGCTGTGCTTGGAAGATCTAAGGAAGGCAGGAAAGAAAAAATTGCCTTAGCCATTCTATCCTCTTGCTTTCTCTCCAAATGAAATAATTGGGCTGAATCACAGCCTTCCTGCAATAAAATAGCGATTGTTCTGCACTGTGTCTTTAGTCCACATCAGAAAAGTTGTGTGGAGAGCTGGGCCTGGTCTCCACGCTCAGGAAGTGGATAACACCAAGGACTGCAAGGCGTGAGGTGCAAGATGGCAGGGCAACTTGAGCAGCTGCCCCCTGCGTGCTGCTGGTGTTCAGCCATCTCAGCTAACCGAGTGCTCATTTCATGCCCTGACTGTCATATTTTCAATGCCGAAATACATGGAAAGATTTTCACATACACAGGTTATGTGGAGAGACTGACTCATGAGCAGAGAAGAATGACATTATGAAGGCTGATGAACTCCTCTCCCCCCTCCCTTTCCCCAGATGTCCACCTACATGCCAGATGTAGGAAATTCCCCATGAAGCTGCTCCTTACTGGCTAGACTGAAGGGAAACTGGAAATTGCCTTTCAGTTTGCCTCTGTCTGCAGACAGATGAGCTAGGAGCTGCTTCACAACACAGCTCAGCTGTCTGGGCAGCCAGAGTGCAGACAAGAAAGGTGGTGACAGTGCTGGCAGTCCCAGAGTATGCCACTTCTGCTCATGAGTCCCAGCCTGTGAGTTCAGGGAAGCAACAGTCCAGGGAGAATTATGAGGTCAGAGGATTACTGTTCTTTTTCTCATGTTATTCCTCTATCGCCCTCATGACCAAATAGCTGTTATAACCTCAAATCCTTGTGAGACATTGCTATGACCATTGTTAAGACAGGAAATAAGGAAAAAGAAGTTAAGATGAAGCTACCTGTGGTGACACATGCTCTACAGCAGATGCTCAAAAAGTGAATTCAATTCCTAGGTCTGAGTCCTGGTGCCTTTAACCAGCTTCCTTTCCTGGCTTAGCTAAGCTGTCCCATCATCAAAGGTGAGTAAGATCTAGCCCAAATAAAACAACTGACAGAGCAGACTGGGACAAACATTAATGATCTGACCAGTAGCCAAGACAGGGCATTTGGGAAAGATTTCCCTCTGTCCATTCTGATGGAAGAACAAAGGTATAGCAGCACTTTGAAAAACAGATTTGGTTCTCTTCTCATCTGCACTGCTGCTCATTTCAGGATGCTTGGAAACCAGTAAATTTGTACGATTCAAAAGGAAAAAAAGAAAGACTGGACAAATTCATGGAGCTGAAAAGAATAAAAATATCTACCCGCCCTGCCTCAAAGCATTTTCCTCTGCAGGATCCTGGCACAGTATGCTGGGAGTGGCGGTGTTGCTATATACCTGCCTCATTCTCACACTCTGCCTTGGACATGAACTTGTAGCCATTGATCAAGAAAAGACAATGAACTAACTGGGCTTTTAATCTGAGCTAGTCCTGCCACTCTCATATCCTGACTTAATCCTACTGAAGGACAGTGAGATCCTCACTACTGTCACTCGCTGTGCTGACTGTCACAGAAAACAGTGACGTGCTGTTAGCAATGCTTTGGTTTAGTAGACTCAAATACTGCCTCACCAAGATACTGTGGCTCATCGCCCTCCTCGCTCAGCTCATACTCGACACGGAATCCAGAAACTGTGTCAGAAGCAGAAACCCAGGAGACAACAAAGCTGTTGGATGTGATTTCAGTGACTGACTCTGAAGTAGCAACCACAGGAGGAAGAAGAGTTGTCTCTCCTGAAACAGTGTTGCCTGCAAGAGAGGAGAAAGATTTGACAAACAATCGTTACTTTTGAGTTAAGTGGGATGCACTAAACAAAGATTTAGGCGGAAGAGATGGATGCTCCACTGCTCGGCTTACTTGTCACTGCTGTGGTGCTGGTTGTGGTGAAGTCAAAGCGGGTGACTTCTTTGTGGCCATACTGCTGAACACTGATGAGCTGTCCTTCATATATCACACCAGGCTTCAGGCCTGAGATGGTGTAGGAGTTCTGGTAGCCAGGGACGGTGGCTTCCTTCCACTGCCTTCCCGAGTTTTTCTGCAAGAGCAAAGGCACTCAGACAGTGAGACACTCCCATGTCTGCAAGCAGGGGTACCTAGGGGTACCTGCCACATGGTTACCAAGCACTGTGGTATTCAAACACAGGTATGCCTTGAATGGCTAATGCACAGATGGAATCAAGACAAAGGAGAAGAGACAAGTATGCCAGGAAGCAGGGCTAATGCCATTCTGGGTGATTAAGTTTCACTGGGGTAAATGGAGAAGCAATCTAGCTTTGAACTTTCCCCTTCTAAAGGGAGCATTATCTGTAACAGATAAACAAACTCATTCCTTTATTGAAAACTCAGTAAGGCATGAAGGAATGGCTGGAAAACTCCTATTTGAAGGCTGTTCACAGTAACACTCTAAGCCATCGTCTGAAAACAATATACAGAAAAGTTCTTCCCTTCTACCCTGTGTTTGAACTCTACGGGCAGCTCTAACATAATGCTCTGTCCTCTGAGGTTTGTACTCCAGTCTTTAAAGTCCATTTCATTCAGGCCTTCATCCAAGATACGCTGAAGTCAGTAAAAAGACTCAGTGCCTTTAAATGGCTTTGGATTAGGGCCTTTATTGTTCTCTTAATAATAGGCACCATCAAGGTTCTAGTGTTCTTAGTCATTAGGTGGTCTTTTGTGAAGCTGTACTCAGGGGAACTGTAGCACAACTCACTGGTTAAACCGTATCATTCCTCAAATATGAATGATCCAACAGGCAGTGGTTAACCAACTTTGGTTTAGATGTCATAGAAGATGGGAGATGACTGTTTAATCCTACACTAGCTGTTGATGTCTTCATTTACTACGCATTTTCACCTCCTCATTAATAGGGTAAAATCTATCCCAGTTTTCTCTGGATCTGCACATGGTACTAAAGCAATGTTTCTTAGGATGAAGAAGTTTCCACAAGGACTTATTACTTAAAGAGAGGAAGGATCTAAACTTGTCTGCTTACTGTGCTAGTGCTCTAGTTAGCAAGATCCTTCATGAGCGCAGTGACCAGTAAAGTTTGGCAGGAAAACACCAAATGTTTGTACAGCACCGGTTGACTTTGATCCTCAGAGTAACAGTTGACCTCGACTGGACAAGGACACTGAATTAGCAACTAAAGTTTGCCAAAATTTTGTCACTTCTTTCACCCACCAGAAAAAGCCAAATGAAGTGTTTTTGATGAATGAATAATGATGAATGTGGCACTCACCGGTCTCCAGCGCAAGATGTACTTGGTAATGTGAGATCGTTCAGGAGCGTTCCACTGGATGGGGTGGGAGTTTGGCTGATTTGCACTCTCTGTTATGATCACCTGAACAGGCCCAGCTGACCCTGAAAAAGCAAGTTGCCATTTTTAACATAGTGCAGATGCTTTTTTTCTGCCTTCATTGTGGAGTCATCAAAAAGCAAGAAAGTTATATGGCTCACACACTGTTTCTTTACCTGGGAGATAAGTTATATTATCTTTCTATCTAATGGTTCATCGCTACTTAGAAAACTCATGCATTAGAATATATTCTGTGGGGGAGTTAACATGAGGATTAATGTCCTGTGAGTTATCAATGACACAGAAAACCAGAGTGGTCTGGTACAGAAAAAGTCTGCAAAGCAAAGTCACACTGTTGAAAGAGAGGATGCTCCTCCTCAACTAACTGCTTCTATCAGTTAATACCTTCTACAGTGGGAGCATGGAAACACATGAGAAATGTCTGCCAATTCCAGGTCTAATCTTGTGGCAAGGTGAGGGTAAATTCCTGATCTGACACTGAACACACCCTGCAAAGAGCCACTTGTCTTTTACTATATTTTTTAACCAGTTGAATTGAACCACTGAATTGTCATGAAAATGTGAAGCCCTATGCAGGTAGTGAGACCAATCAGGCCCATAAACTCATGAAAATACAAGTTCAGCAGCACTCTAATGCTGAAGACTACTGACTGCAATTAGGTAGATCAGGCTCAGGCATATTTTCTCCAGAAAGCTCTCCAGTAGAGAAGGAAAGATTTTATGATCCCATGGTTCTCTTTTCAGTCCCGCCCAGCCATGCTGGGGAGGTCTCTCTGAACACTCAGCAGCACTGTCCTCATGTTAGCTCTCAGAAAACCCCAGCAAAGAGCACACTGGAAACTGCAGGGAAGTGTCTTGTTTTAGCCATTAAATACTTTCACTCCTCTCCCCCTTGTGACATTTCTAATTATAATTTATTTGGACAAACTGCTTATATATACCTGCTCCATATTTAATAGGACTTCCAGGCAAACAGACCTGTGCCCACAAGCAGAAAATTTCAAAGCTCATCTAACCCCAAACCTACATTCAGAAACATTAGATCTGGTTTATTTACACATTTTCTGTCACCCTTGTGCCTAAAGCAGCCGGAAGACCCGGTCTCCGGTCTGGAGGCATGCATATTTCACATAGCTCAGGTTGATGTTTGTTTAAGCAGTCAGACAGGAGTCGATGAAGCTCAGTAAGCCCCAGTAAGAAATTCCAGGAAAAAAAAGTCCAAAGAAGGCCTGATTCCTATACCTTGCTCTCCTTAGTCTGCTGCCCCAAAGATAGGCAACTCCATAGTTCTACATGCCCAGTGTCCTTTTGCCTTGTCTCTGGCTCACTTACTGGATGGCCATGGATAGAAATGCAGTCAGCTCCCGCCAGCGCTGCTAGGTACAGGTCACGTTCAACAGGGTGCTGTCGCACCCACACTATACGATGTGTGTCAACCAAGTCACAGAGAATAAGTATTCACCTTATTTATGTGAAGCATGTTGTTGCAACAGACTTCAAAGGGGCTAGTCCCCTTCTGCAGCAGGGCACCTCTATTAAAACCCTCTTTTGAATGAGCCTCACATTCCCTTTCTTACCTTGCAGGACACTTGGGGGTAAATACATTGCTGCTAGCGAGCAGACAGACTCTTCCTAACCTATCTTCATACAAAAGCAGAGTCACCTCAGCACTGAAACTGCTACATCCAATCCTTAAGCAGTTCCTCCACATTTATGCTCAGGATGGGTTGGGAAACCAATGTCATGAGCACAATCTTCTCCTCCCAATAGCAAAGCCACAACATAGCCTTAATATTTCATCTTATTCAGATTAGGACAGGAGCAGTTGCAGCCTTAAACAGGAAAGTAGACAGGTTCCCCTTATCACATTCTGTTCAGGGAACTGAAACAGAACAAGCCAACAAACAGGCATTGCCTGTCCCTATAAAGATTTCCAGGAACTGACTGAGCAAACAGAAGTTCAAATGCTTAATTTCTTAAAGGGCACCAAACAGGAAAAATGTTTCACTCTGTGGTGGATTTTGCTTCTCCAGTGAGTGGAAGAGGAAAGACTACACATGTAAGAGTTGTAAGCATCAGAAACTGAGGGTTGCAGGAGAGATATTGCTAAATACCAAGAGGCATTGCAAACGCAAGCTGTGTGTGAACACATAGTCATTCTCTAAACTAAGCCTGGCCTTACGAATAGCTGTTAACAGCCTGCCCCTCTCTTTATAATCATGGTACTTGTTTGTCTGCCAAGGGAGGCAGGGAAATGGTTCTGTTTCAAAAGGAAACCAAAAGAAATGATGTACAGGAACAGGTGAGAGGTGGAAAGATTGCTTTCCTTATGCAGAGGAGTTAGTTATGTGTCGGGTTTCTTACCAGGATAGGTCTGCAGAGGCTGGCAATGCCATTCTCCGATACCACGACCATAGCAATAGCACTGGTATCTGACACCATGGACGTACTTCTCCCATGAATCTCCGATTTGGTAGAAGGTACGGGTTTCTGAATCCTGGCACTGATCTAAAGGGACGAAAGAGACAGTTAACCACTGCACGTTACTGAAAGTACAGTCAAAAATCTATGCTGAACACAGAACAGTAAGTCACATGAGACTTTACACAAAGAAATGTTAACACCAAAGTTTATTGGCAAATATAGTTACATGAAGTAGCAACAGAAACTGAATCTCAAATCAAGGTTCTTGATACCTCACCACATGTGTTAAGTGAGATACTAGAGGGCTAATTCAGCTGTGATGCATTTCTGAAGATACTGTTAAGTACAGGCTGTCCACCTGGCAAGCTTCCCAGGTAAGTCAATGGACTGTTCCTTCAAGAAAGGATTTATTTTGAACTATCTGTTGCGGAGCCCAGTTCTCCAGTCAACTGATTTCATCAAAAGCTAAACCAAGCTGCTCTCAAGGAAATCAATGGCAGAAGTTCTACTGGCTTCAGCAAAGTTCAGTTATACTTTGTAAGTCCAAAATGACCTTTTCATTTTCAGCAGTCTTTCCAGACTTACCATTGTATAAACCAAAGGAGAACAGATCAAATCCTGAAATCAGCTCAGCTAGTGTAAACACAACAGGGTACTAGCACTTCAGTACGCTTTCTAGTGTGACCTTTGTCTGTTTCTGGCTCAATGGAAATTTTCAGTAAGAACTAGCATTATGCTTGCTTGGGAAAACAGGAGCCTTGTTGAGAGAGTGCCAACAAAATTAAACTGATTGCACCTTTACAAACAGCCAAAATTGTCCCCCCTCTCCTTCTTTCAAAGTAGGAATTTTTAGGAGCTTTACAGTCCAAGTTCCTCCAGTAAACCTGTACAGATATCACTGTAAATAAAGCAGAAATTAACCACCAGTACTTTCTAATAGATTTTCTTGGCAATAGTTTGAAGTTCTCTTGGATTTAGTAATTGCAAACCAAACAGCCAGGTCTTATCTTCCAATCAAGGTTCACTAGGGAAGGGGGGGAGGCAGAAGAGATGAAATCTCCTCATTCCTGCAGAGAACCGTGATGGTTTTAGCTAACCTCCGGAGTGCTATTAACACATGTTCTCATCCTAAGCTTTCTCTCTTCGCCAGAACAAAGGGCAGCCAAAAGAAATACCAATTTAGTCCAAGGTAAGTTAATATATGCTGGTGCTCCTTTCTCAGTTCAATGAGGAGACCTAAGAAGATTTTAGGATAGAGAATGGAAAGAAAACTGATCCTAGCATCAGTACCTAGCTGCATATTGTTTTATCAGCATTCAGTCCAAGAGCCTGGCCTGCTAGGCCAACAACTCAAATACCCAAATTCAGCCAAATCACCCCAGCCTGGGGCTAACATGCCCCATTACCACAACCTTTTCCAGTTTAAGAGGTATGTTGCCACAATGCATCATCACTGACTTCACTATCACTTCACCTGATAACCCAAGCTTACATTCTTAAAACTAAGAATGCCCTTTCACTTACCCTCCAGCAAATCCAGTATTACTTCTACTTTTGCAGTTGTGCAATTCAGGGCAGAAGGTGGGCAGAAGGTGGGCAAAAGCTGGGCACAAATTCACACACCAGTTTCACTATACCATAACCAGTTTCTACAGAGCCACAGAGCGCATCTGGCAAGCAGGAAGAGGTGGTGGCTTACCAACTGGATCGCATTTCCATCTCCCCCGACCCTGGCCAAAGCACGTGCAGTTCAGCATGTGCCCCTCATCATGACGCTTGTGGAAGGTCTGGTTCACATCATAGGTGATACCATCCACGATGCACTGGTCTGTTTGAGAAAGAGCAGAAACAGTTTGTCAGCAACAGCTCTAAGCACTAAGACAAAATCATTCTGCTTGGCACATCGCTCCCTCCTCTCAACCAGAGGGTGACTGTGACGAGCTTCATTCAAGCAAAGGGGAGCCCTTGCAGTATCTGTGATCAGAGATTAGTAGTGCATGCATACCACTGCTCCCCAGTTCTTTCATCAGCAGTGTGCAAACAAGCAGCACTCACAGAAAAGGGGTCTGTGTAGGACACAGTCCAGAGCACTGTATGTTACTCAAGCTACAGAACTGCCTGGCTGATCCTTTTGACAGATGCCATTTGTGAACAGAAAACTGAAGCAGCACACTAAGTCTCCCACCACCTCCTCTGTGGAAGGTCTAGACAGAAACACGTCAGAGAGTACTGCCTGAAATCCTCAGAATCACACAAGGAGAAAAGGGCTCCTTCAAATAGATAAAGACACCACAAAGCAATACAAACATCCTCAGGATGTTATTCTGCTGGGTATCTCTGCCACACTTTGTAGTAACCTGAAGACAGGAGCAGATCTGTTAACGCATCCAAGATGCTACTAGTGCCTACTAATCTTCTACTCCCTCAAAACACAGCAACCAGATCCCGATCCCATGCTGAAGTACAACAGTAGTATCAGTCCACTAGGCGAATAGCCATGTGCGCATCTGTCACCCAGCCCAGAATTCCTAATGCCAGTCTAATGACAGCAAGGAGCAGAGAGACAAAACGAACACAAAAATGCTCCCCAGAAGCAGGCTGTTTTGTTAACTGCGACCCAAGAGACCCGAGTTTTGTTCTGGAGTACATCACAGATCATCTGTCCTTGGGGAAGTGACTCAGTTAATCCTAGGCTTTCATTCCCCATCATACTTTCCAACACCACAGGCTTGGCGTCAGGATAAATCAAGCAGCGCTCAGACCCTCCTATGGGTGCTAAGGACCTTCTCTGGCTGCTCTAACAGCTCTTCTAGGATAACCTTTGCCTTTTGAAAAAGCAAAGTATCTCGACCTCTCTCCAGAAAGACCACTCTAATTCCAGAATGAAACTGCAGAGAACTAGCTGTGTATGTGGAAAAAGGAGTTTCACAGATCAGAACATTTCAGCAGTGCATTTCCCACTGTTCAGAGGGAAACATATTTAAAAAAAAAAACCTCTCCTAGAGTGAGTGAGGCTTTCCTTATAAATTATATCTCATTTCAGCAGTGGTGTTAAGAGCCCTTTCTTGGATGCCTAACAGCAACCCCCCCTGCCTTTTCCAGACATGAAGCCAGTGCTGTGAGCTAGCTGTAGGATGATCAAATGTCTGTGCTTTTAAGTCTTCTTTTTCTTTTTGGTATTGCTTAAGCACTTATCCACTTGGACCACTCATATAAATAAGTAAATAAAGAATAATCTCAATGCTGTCCTGCCAAGTTTTCATATAGATTGGCCAGCAAAAGGCTAATCCAGCAGAGAGGAATTGGAAGTTTTATTGCAGAACAATAAAAGAGGACAGTTCTGCAGTCAAACTGCAGACTAGTCTGGGATTTTGTCTGTTCTTGAGGGGGGAGGTGCCTCTGCTGAGCTCTCTGTAAAGTCACAGTGGTGCTGAAACCTAAACATACAGAAAAGGAGACAGGGATATCTACTGATCAAGCTCATCGAGGTTTGTCTGCTTGTTAACCTGCAAACGCTGAAACACTACTTTTGCAGCATGTAAACAAGACAGGGATTCACGTAGCCTCTCTGATTCCCTTTCTGCTCCAAAGAAAAGCTTGGTTACACACAGTTCTTGAGTCTCGGCTCAAATTCACAGCGATGGGTCAGAAAAACAATTTCTCCCACCCCTCCAAAACTTAAACTAAAGCAGTGACATCAGCATGAAAGTCAGTACCTCTGAGCTGGGAATAGGCAATGCAAGTCCATTCTCCACGGCCGTTTCCTACACAAGTACATCTCATCATGTGGCCCATATCATGTTGCTTATCCCACTGGTCCCCAACACGGTACATGACACCATCGTTGGTTGTGCAGATTTCTTCATGGGCTGGTTGAGAAGAAAGCAAGAGGATACTTCATGTGGCCAAAATCTTGAGGGGTTAGAGCATTTGCAATGCTTCTTCATACTTCTTAGTGGTTTCTGCATCTTAACAACAAAGCTTTAGGCACCCACTCAATTTCAAATGGCATTTTTGCTGGGTGATGACATTCTCAAAGTGCAGGTCCCTTGTTGGGGCTCAGTCATTGTAATTTCCATTTGAAAGCTACTAGGAATAGCTCCTGTACAATGGCCAAGGGGTGAGAACCAGTTTTGGTTACACACAAGCCCTCATACAAACATCACCATTTGAAGACCCGCATGCTCCACATATTGTTTAAAGACTCAGATGCTGCACTGCCACCAGTCACCAAAGGCCTTTCATTTAAGGAGTCACATTTCCTCCCACGTCCCCTCCTGCCAACACAGAGACGGGCACAGACTGTAGGAGTGGTGTGCTCCAGTATTGATTTTGACACTACTGCTAGTTTCAGGGTAACACACCGATATTACAAGTACAGATTTACTCCTAAACACAGATCGGGCAAGAGGAAGTAATGAGCAATGAGGGAGAGGCTTTGGTAGATGCAAGATAAAAACCTCATTTGCTACAAAGCACTACAGTCCAATGCTCTGCAATGGATATACACCAGTTTGCACCAGTTGAGAAGCGTACCTATCGCTGGCTTGTAGCCAAGAAGTAATGGAAATTGCCTTCTCTTGTGTTGTCTAAATCTCTGCTATAGGTGACCAGTAAGAAAAAAAAGACAAAACAGAACTTCAAAAATGCCTTAAAGCATTTTGGGCTGGGATGCAGCTCACTGAGGTCATCAATAAATGATCAACGACAGACAGCTCTTTACTTTCCAGCTCAAAGAGCCACTTAGAGGCATTCCATAACCCCTTTACGGTTCTCAGCCTTACCAGCCATAGGGCAGAACCCAAATTTCTGGTCAGCGTCATAGTTCTCAGTGGTTCCACACCACTTCATGTTGTCTCTCCGTCCCTCAGAGGTACAGTCAGTGTAGTTACGATTGTTGTAGAGGAAGGGGAAGTGGCACAGAGCACCATTGGAATTGCCACCACGTGTCTGGACCAAAACTGTACAAAAGTGAACAGAAAACAGATGCAAATGAAGGCTGCAGTCTCCCTTAGCATGAGAAAGCTTGGAAAACAAACCACTAGCACTACTTTTTCCCCACGTACCCTGTATGTTATCCATGGCTCTTTTTTTTGGCTTTAATTAATTCAGATCTGGAAACACAAGGCTTGCACAAGGTCAATTCATTTCAAACACTGCTTTGGAAGGAGCTGCGGAGCCAGCCATGGGAATTCCTGGGGAACTGGTAAAACCAAAGCTTACTGTGCTTGGGAAGTAGCTTTGCCAAAGCCCAGGGAACTGCATACACTCACGGTGCTCAGCACACCTATGTCAGCTCTCTGAAGCTACTACCCCGTTGTGCCCTTCGGCTTAAAGGAAAACCTTACCCCTCAGAAAAGGGTTACAATTCAGTTGCGTATGACAGCATGAGTCAAAACCTCTCTGCAGGCTGGGAGCTTCATGTTTTCCAAGTGGCGGTGGAAAGAGGGATGTAATCTACCTGAACTCCGCACCTCTTGAGCAACTCTGCTTTACAAATAACGAGGAACAAGGAGACACTTGCTTAAGTTTTCCTGTGTTGGTATTCTTCATTCCCCACAGTGTATTACAAGAAGTCTCACCAAAACAAGAATGTGTGTATGGACAGGGACAGTGGTCTTGTTTGTTTGGTTTGGGTTGTTTTTTGCTTTTTTAGAAGAAAGTTTATGGTATGTGCTGTAAAGAAAGGCTCCACTTCTATCAGAAACAAACAACCGAAGGAGAACAGAGTAAAAAAAATAAATTGAATATTTTCATGTGGATCTGTGAAAAACACTCTCCGAGGTCAGATTCCAGAGAAGCTGCCTGGATACTGCTCCATGGATGTCTGATGGGCTTTCCAGGAAGCACAACCACACAGGTAGACCTTTGCTGCAAAGGGAACACTGACCATCCACAGACAAGAGGGAATGCAGCCACATTAGTCATGTGCCAGCTCTTGATCAGTAATCACAAATCACATTAAAATTACTGCTATATATGGCATCCTGGCTAGATAGTCAGGACAGAGGGAGTGACAGAGGACTGCACAAACTGTACTCCATGGAGAGCCTCCTCTTTGCAGCCTAATATGGGCATTGCTTTAGCAACTCAGCCAAGCAAAGGCAAAGTCTAAGTCTCCTTTGGGCCAAAGCTCTGTCCTGATGAGGTACCCTGTCCTCAAGTCAGCTCAGAGGAGAGAGAAGAGGACTCTGAGGGTTTGCCTGTATGACCCTAAGCACCCTCCAAAGTTGCCAAGATCCCAAGAGTGCCTTGCCCGCACTTCACTCACAGGACTGCCTTGCTGTTGAGGCACACCTACAGATCCTCCAGACTACTGTAATTGTTCAGGCAGCCTGTCCTTATGTTCTCTGTTTCCTCCTCCATCTGTACGCAAGGGTCAAGTGTACGTGAAGATTCTCAGAGAACAACTTACCATTCTGGTCAGTACAGAAGGAGTATCTCCTGTCCTGCTCAAAGTTGGAAGTGGTACTGCACCAAAGGTGTCCATCTGTGCGGCCTTCAGTGGTGCAGGAATAGAAAGTCCTCCCATCGTAGGTGAAAGGCAGAACACAAGCTTCTCCATCAGAATTGCCACCATATGTTTGGGTCACAGCTTTAAAACAAGCAAATCACAGAATTAGACTCTGGCTTAACGCAAGCCCCATATCTTAGGGCTCTAAAACAGCAATAGCCCCTCTGGGCTATGTCACTGGCTACGCAAACCCACACTGATAGCCACGGACGTGGGCCAATGCACACCAACAGACAACTTAGCTCTGCAGTTGTGTCATTCTTATACATACTTTTCCAAGCATATATTTTTGCAGCTTGTTTTGAACGGAGTTCAAAGGGCTGCTCCCCAAGGGCTTTGTTTTCCCTAGGCTTTGTTGTCCCTCAGCAGTAAATGTTTCCCTCACTGGGAAATGTTTTTGCCCTATGGAACCAGGCTTCAGTAACCAAACCAACTATTTCTTCACCACTTGCACCTTCCTCCAGGAAGTCTTCCTCAGAGGACATCTCTGATACTCACACAAAAGGACTCTACTTCGAAATTAAACCACAGGGCAGTCCCAAAATCTCCTAGGTAAACAAACTCCTACCTATTTCCCGGCAGCTGACTCCATTGCCCAGGCAGGTACAAAGCATTTGCTGGCTGCCCTGTGTCTTGAGCCACTGCATACCCACAGAGTACACCACTCCGTTGTCAGTTATGCACTGGCCGTACGGCTGAGGCTGGGGCTGCTGAGGCTGGGGCTGGTACAACGCAGTCTGCACATTTGTGAAACTAGGAGAGCCAGACCCTGCAAAAGAACCCGAGAGGGAAGCCAGACGTCACATGCAAAGCTAGAGAACAGAATGCTTCAATTAAATGCTGAGATAATAAAACCTTAGGCACTCCATCGGATCAAAGGCACAACTCTTATTTATTTTAATTATCCCACTTAGCAAACTGCAAAAATCAAAAGAACGACTCCCACTTCTGCTAATGATGGCTTCTGGTTTCCACCACTGTTGAGTGGCTTTAGAAAGGATTAGGAGACTCAACTGCCTTTCACAGAAATTGTTTAGAAACCTTTTTTTCTGGGGAAAAAATTTAGTTGAAGGAAATGAAGAAGAGAAAAATCAAGATCAGTGTCAAGAGCACAAATGATTACCAAGGAAGTAGGGAGATAAGGCAAAAAGGACTCATTTTGGATTTTTGTTGAAAAAGAAAAATAAGCCACAAATGTATGCATTTACCCTGGAATTTTTGAACTTTGAATCAAAGTTTCTGGCCCACTACCATTTGGAATAATACTGAGAGACAAAGAGGCTTGTCGTCTACATTATGGAAATTTTTGCCAATGATTCCCAAAGGAATGTCCACAAATTCAGCTCCGCCGAAACAGGGGAATTAATAATGGCAACAAAGTACAATAGCTTTACCCTTGAAGCTTTGTGCAATTTGAAGTTTAGACCTTCAGGGAGTTTGAAGTTAACCTACTGGTACCGAACAGTTAAAGGTCATTTACCAAGAGAAATTTAGTGTAGATGCTGCAGAAAACCACAGAAGTTTTACACTTCACTCACCAATAGGAAACCTAGATCCTTAAAATAGCAGAAAAAATGTAGGAGCTGAAGACTTCAACAAGCTTTGGGCAAAAAATACATGCTACCTATAAACTAGGTAATATTTCATACCAAAATTGCAAACTATCTAATGCACATGTATTAAACAGCATTGTACACATTCCTTGACATTTCTGGGTTTCACAGCCCAGCCATTAGCAGATGCATTTATCTTGTCAAAGAAACCAGGTGGTCTCAGCAGAGTTTAAATTAAGGGCATTTCAAGAAAGTTACCCTGAGGCAAACACATAAAGTTCAAATATTAACCAAGCCAAAGCTAGCAGATAGCTCCTGGATGGATGGTCCTAGGTGTGATTTACTGCACGCTGCGATTGTCTAGGCAATCACATCTGTATGTGCAAGCCCCACTCGTGCAATTAATCTTATCTACGCATGCACAAACGTGGAGCATCTCTTGCACTCTGACCCTCTTGGCTGCTGCTCTTCCCCTGACAAGACTCTTAGGTACCTAACTTCGGATGGCACAATTCAACTCCAAGTCCCAAGCATCAGAAATATGCCACTCCTAGTCCCTTCCCTGACCGCACAGGCTACAATGCCCCACTTACCGGTGCTTGTTGTATGCAGGGCTGTGTGTCTCTCACACTTCCATTCACCTCTGCCGTTACCAGTACAGACACACTGCAGCAAGTTTCCACGGTTATCCTTCTTGCTCCAGGTGTCTCCAATTCTGTAGGAAGTCTTGGTGTCATGGTCATTGCACCTATCTGCGTAAGGAACACGGCTGTTAGCCACCTCTGCACCGGATGGCTTCACTGCGCAATGTATAGTCACAAACCACCAACACAAACAAACGAGCTGAGTGTTCAAAGCTTTTACTGAGGGATCACCTCATTTTCTGCAGACCACACCATAGGCTGAGAGCATCTGAAAATGCTGATGCTTTAGTTTAAGAGAAAAATTCCATTTACTTCCAGAACAGCAATTCTGCTTTGTAGCCATTATCAAAATTAGCATCATAACATCCCCAGTGTGAATATGGTAGCTACCTTCAAAATCAATGTGAAAAAGCACATTCTGGACTAAAAACATTCCTG
>NW_010403424.1:74118-76401 GCF_000710305.1 Buceros rhinoceros silvestris
GTTACTTTTAAAGCTATTGTAAGCGCATCCTGTCTAGCACACATCTTTAAAGCTCCAACTTGTTTAATGTCTTTTTTTGTCTTTAAAAAGAAGCAGAAGTCTTTGTAGCTGGGTCATTTTATGGGCACAGTTCAAGTTTGGGGGTCTCCTTCAGCTGGAAGAAACTAAAACCCATTTGAGGGCAATATGTAAATTCCATTTCTTCCAAAAGAAGTGTGTGTGAAACTCCAGAAATTGAATACAAGCTGCTCATTTCATACCAGGACTTACTAGACTTCCTAAATCTCCCTGTTGCCTTTAATAACTCGCAGCCCCTGATGAGCTGAGTAAATGGGTTCAAAGGACAGCATAACAAACTACTTTTGTCCGGATGCCAGACCCACACGGATTAACTAGTTCTTCTTCCATTACAACATTTTACTTCCACATTCAAGGGCAACTTGATACAGCAGCTCAAATACAATCGTGGATCAATGAACATGGATTTATGAAGAACTGTGGAAGGACATATGCATCATGCCAGGTTGCCACTGGAAGAGCACACGGGCTAACTATGTAGGAAACACATTACTAATTCAGAGTAGTTAAAATGACCAAAACCTGAGCATTTGCCAGAAGAGTGGTAAATTGGTGAAGCATTCGCAGTGTCATTTGGCACATGTGAAAAAAAAAAAAAATCTGTCTTATGGACACTCAGAGTCTCAATTTAGACAATGAAAAGCTGAAATGTCCCCCAAGAAATCAGTTGTGATTCTGGAAAATGCTGGCCATAAAAGATACAGAACAGCAGCATATACAGAAGCATAATGCCACTTTGTGGGCTACAGCTCTCGTTTCACATACATAAATTTGAATTTCCCTATCTGATTACATTTGAAAAACAAACAGATCATTTTATTGCAATTTCCATGAGTTATGATAGGCAAATCGTTTTTATTGGTAATAACAACTCCTCCTAAATTCACAAGCACCATAATTCTGTTTCATTCATTCCCATTTGACAGTTAAAAATCCATGGGGAAAAGAATCATTAACTGACTTCATAGTGCCAAGCCTGGTTTAATTTTTACAGCTTATCTCTTGACCAAGTCTCCCCAGATCTTTAGTGCTTTAAGGGTCTGCTGTTTACATCAGCAGAAAGCCACTATCTGTGTGCCCCCAGGCCACGGCACAGGAGGCAATTGAAAGGCTATGGGAGAGCTTCTCAAACCGTGCATAATAAAGGGGTAAGGTACAAAGTTAAATTTTCTTAAGGCAACTGGTGCAAGCCCTGCTAGCTCCACAGCAAACTGGAACAGGAGGTAGACAAACAAGCAAGATCTTGGATTTTAGAAGTTGTTTGCTTTGCAAGTACAAATAAATCGGAATATTTACGGTAATGCCCTTCGGTGATGTAAAAACTAAACAAGTTACCTGCGCTGGCAAAGCAAAAATGGAGGGAAAAAACTGAGGAGTGGAATGGGAGACCAGACAAAATAAACTGTTTTAGCTAACATATATTAAACAGTAACAGGGAGAAAAAATCAGAAGCTGTTTTAATCTGGCAGATCCTGCTGTTGAAGCAGGTAACTATTTTTCTTTAAAAGCACCTAATTTTCCCTCAGGAGGCTGCTTTAAACAGCAGAAACAGAGATATTAGGGCAAACTCTCCACCATTTTGAAGACCAAGCAGTTCCCCCGCCTTCCTGGGGGATGCACAACCACCGCTCAGCTGGCCTGCGGATGTCTTAAACCTTTCTCTCTAAAGCAGGTTGAAACCCCAAACAATCCAGCCACTCTGTCACCGGTACAACTCACCAGCTCTTCAGCGTGCCCCCAGAATCCCAATGGCTACCGGGGTGTGCAAAGAGCAGGAAAAAACCCACCTTCTCTTTGTGACACAGGGCAGAATTGAAAATACAAATGAGAAAAGTAAACCAGGGCAGCTGGCAGGTGCCGGGCCAGCACTTACTTCTGGAGGTGCAGGTGATGCGGCCACTGCCCTCTCCCAGGCAGGTGCAGTCCACCATCATCCAGCCCTGGTAGGGCTTCTCCCAGGTCTCACCCACCACGTACGAGGTCCCGGCAGCGTTGTCGTAGCATCGCTCGGCTGCGAGAGGGAAGAGGGTAAGAGTCCACCCAGGGCTCTCCCGGCAGGGGGGACGCCTCAGGAAGCAGCCAGGTGCCCTGACAGAGCAGAAGGAGAAGGGAGCCACAACCTACCCACAGGCTTGCAAATCCACTCGCCCTTCCCGTTGCCAAGGCACACGCACTCCAGCATGTAGCCGCCGGCCTCATCAGGCA
>NW_010403424.1:76509-76947 GCF_000710305.1 Buceros rhinoceros silvestris
GGTCTCATGGGGCCGACGCCAGGTATCGCCGATCTTGTAGGACTGGCCACCCTCGTGGCAGCGATCTGCAGTGGGAGAGAGGGGAGCTAAGGCGAGGACCACGCCAGGGACGATATCCTGGGGATGAGGTAAGGGCCGTCCAGCCAGGGACAAAGAGGTGACGAGAAGGGGTGGCTCATGGGGCCGACGCCAGGTATCGCCGATCTTGTAGGACTGGCCACCCTCGTGGCAGCGATCTGCAGTGGGAGAGAGGGGAGCTAAGGCGAGGACCACGCCAGGGACGATATCCTGGGGATGAGGTAAGGGCCGTCCAGCCAGGGACAAAGAGGTGACGAGAAGGGGTGGGGTGGGCCGGCCATGGCTGACAGTGCCCGCCATTTTCCACCGGCGTCCGCCTGTTTGTGAGCCCCCCAGGCCCTCTCCCCTCTCCTCAGCTAT
>NW_010403424.1:76973-78061 GCF_000710305.1 Buceros rhinoceros silvestris
GAGGGGTGTGGGTGGGCCGTGCACCGCAGAACGTACCCCGCCATTTTCCCCCGGCGTCTGCCTGTTTGTGAGCCCCCCAGGCCCCATCCCCTCTCCTCAGCTAACCCCTTCCAGGTTTCAACACGCAGCCGAGACCTGACTGGTGAAAGGGGAACGCCGGGGCCCGTGGAGGCGGTGTTTCTGCCTCAGGCCCTGCTCACAGCCAGGGGGCTGGTGAGGGAAGCTTTGCCGCCATCTTGTTCTGAGGCGGCACTGCTCGGGCCGCTCTGCGGCCGTTCCTATACGGCGTGAGGGACAGAGCGGCCAGGCCAGCACATGGAGAATTTGGTGCTTGGTGTGACACCCCGGTGGGACAGCAGTCCTCTTGGGTTTGGAAACTCTGCCCCAGAAAGGCAGATTCCTGGCCCGCTGGTGCCCGCCAGCCCTGAGGCAGCCCAGCCCCACGCCCAGGGAGGGAAACGCAGCGGAGGGCAGTCTGCAAACACAGGGTGTGCTTCCAGGGAAGAGAGGAGAAACATGTATGTGGTCATTTATTAGGAGCCACTAAAAGGCTTCCTTGAGTTCGTTTTTGAAAACAAGGCACCTTGAAGTTATGAAGATTGATTCAAAGCCAGTTGCAGTCAATGAGACTCTCCAGCGAGCTCTAAACCAGGCTGATGATGACAAAAGGAGACTGCTCTTATGTCTGCAATTTCCTTACTGACTCTTACAAGACTTATCATCCCTGCCCCATAAAAAGCCATTAAATCCAGAAAGGCTTCAGCTCTACTTGTTAGACTCAATGCATTTTTTCGCCCATACTATAATGATGGCTGGCTTCCAAGTCCTCTGTGGCAATGCTACTAGGATCAGCATGTGTGTCTTAAACAAGAAACTGGATACTGCTAAGAACAAGACTTTTCCCAAAAGGTGCCTCAGGGACTTTGAAATCTCAGTCTAAAAGTCCTGACACAGTGATCTTCATCTGTGCTCACAGAAAGTCTAATTATGAACCAAAGGGAAACTCTGAACAATTCAGTGACTCAATAAGGAAAGGATTTCCAGACAGCTAGGTATGTGAAAGAGAGCTGCAGAGAAAGGACCAAGGG
>NW_010403424.1:78178-78632 GCF_000710305.1 Buceros rhinoceros silvestris
AACAAGAGGAAAGAACGGATCAGGCTGGTGAAAAAGGAGTTGCACAAACACATTGATCTGGTGTCTGGGTAACAAATCACAGCTCCCTCCAGGACAAGTGTTGGCATGACTTTTTTGGAGGATGGGGGACTGGCTCTCAGGTAGTATTTATTTTTATTATTTATTCAGAGTAGTCCCATTATTGCTGATGGTGTCATTCTGAGTCAGCAGCTGCAAAGCAGACCCTCACTCTTTTCCAGTCAAAAAACCACTTTCATAAATGTGCCTGTGAAGATGTAACACAGTCTTGTACATAGTAAATGCACTAACCTGTATGGCTGGACACGAACACTAATTTCTGGCCTATGTTTTTTTACACACAGCACTGTAATTCTTAAATGAAAGAGGAACCTGGTTGTGGAGATGTATGTACATGGGGCAAGGACTTTCAATTCCAAGATCCGAATGGGCTTTG
>NW_010403425.1:0-3179 GCF_000710305.1 Buceros rhinoceros silvestris
CCCCCAAACTCCTCTTCTGGAAAGAAAAAGGGTTCCTCCTCTCTACTTTGCCCAGGCTGGCTTGGCACCAGCATCACCAAGTGCAAACATCAGTTTCCATTAGCACTGCCCACCCCAAACCAGTGGTCGGATGGAGCAGGAGGAGATAGTCAGCGTTTTGGGGAGGTTGCTGTAGATCTCTGCTCCTCAGAGCTCGGCGCAGAGCTCACTTACCATTTCTTCCCCCCGATGTCATGCTGCTGCACCGTGTAGCCGAAATACGCTTCCTTAGAGCCAGCTATGATTTTGGGCCTCTTGGTGTCGATGTTGAAGGTGTCAGTGAACCCTGGGGAGAGAGAAGAAGGATCCCGTCATTCAAAGAGCTGAGATGGTAGGAGAAATACTTTTTTTTTCCTGTGGTCAGAGACTGACCAGGTCACCCCAAGAGGCCGTGCAGTTTCTACCATGGAGATATTCACACCCCAAGTGGACACAGCTCTGGACAGCCTGCTCCAGGTGACTCTACTTGAGCAGAGGTTGGACTAGGTGACCTTCAGAGGTGCCTCCAACCTCAACCATCATGAGAATGCTGCTCCCCCAAATATATAATATGCCCCAGAAGAGCCCTGCATGAAACAGGAGTGGTGTTACCCTATCACAGCAGCTCTGTGGCATGGCATTCCCACAGCCAGCCATGATGGAGACATCTGAAGCACACCAGCCCCACCTCACCTGCAGCCACCCAGAACTCTCCTTCGCAGCACTGACATCCCAGGGCACAGCCAGCCCGGGGCTGCAGCTTTAAGTGGGTTCAATTAGGGTTTAGAGGCCAAAGCCCCCTTCCCCAGCCCACCTGCAAAGGGGCTTCACCCCAACAGGCACTGGTGAGCTCCTCAGGACCACTGAGCTGGTGGCCACTACTAGGAAAGCAAACATGTGTTTCTGGTTAATGATAAAGGAAAAGGTGAATCAGCTGAAGCCAGGGCTTCCAGGGTGGGCATGGGAAGTGGGGAGGAGAGCACCCACCTCCCCTCTGACATCTCCTCAAGCCCCCTGGGACAGGCCAGGCTGCTCTGCAATACTTTGAGCGGCTGTGGATCAGCAGCTGCTCATGGTGGTGATGACTACCACCATGTCCCCAGGCACCCCAGCAGGGACCACAGGCTGTGGGTACATCAGAAGTGTGTGGGCATGCCAGATGAGCCCATCACTCATCTCGGCTGTCTGCGTGGGCCACCTCCTTCTGTCCCCGAAGGTTTGGCAGTACCAAAGAGCCAAATCTGGAATTCACTTTTCCCATGTTAGCAAAAGCTGGAGCTGCTGAGGGGTTTGCTAGGTGGAGGTGGTTCTGGAGGGAGATGTCCCCCAGGATGGGTGCTCAAACCTAGACAAGGCCATTTTCGGGCTTAGTCCTCTCCCCAGATCTGCTCGGGAGGATGCCCCTTCCCACAGCACAGCAGGAGCAGAATCCCTGGCCACCAGCCCCAGGGAGCCTGGTGCTCGCAGCCCCACAGGTCAATCTTCAAGAGCGACTTGCTCACCAGGAGCAGACCTTGGGGGGTTGGTGTGGCAGCTCCTCCCTCTGCCAGGAGCCGGACCCAGCGGCAGGGTGTGCAGACAAAGGCATCAGGTGAATCTCCCCAGGACTGAGCAGATGATGGAGATGGGTGCGGGAGCTGCCCCAACCTGTGCCCACCTCTCCCCTGGGGGCATTCAATGGAGAAACTGGATGGGGGCAAAGAGAACCCCTGAGCAGGGGGAAGAGGGGCTCTGGACTGTCTTACTTCTGTGACTGGTGGCTGCGAAATGCTGCAGCCACCCGTGTCCCATGGTCCATGCCCCACAACCAGCAGGTATCAGCCCACAGTATCCCAGTCTGCATCCAGCGATACCCACGCTGTGGCTCAGGCCAGCAGCACGGTCAAACCCTCCACGGGTGGAAATGCCCCACGGCTTCTACGCAGAGGTGCTTTTAATTTATGATATTATTTTCCCCACGGGTTGGCTTAAGCATAGAGAGCCACGTCCCAGGTCCCAGCGAGGAGTGGCTGCGTGGGAGTCGGTGCTGCAAGGATGGATATTGATAGCCAGCTCTTCCCTTGCCTTCAGGCAGAAAGTAGCTGCGGCTGCAAATAAAAGATCCTGGCGTCCCTCGTAAGGACGGGTTTAAAAGCAGCAGAAGGATCACATTTGATATCTAAAGGGGGTACAAAGGGGTTGTCGACAGGAGAGTCTGGGAATGCCGCTTCCCAGGCAGAAAAAATCAGGATGGAAAGTGTTTTTATAGGTAGGAACGTTAAGGATAAACCTGGTTTTCTGGAGTTGTAGTAACAATTCTGCAGCGTTGGCGCTGTAAGCAGAGAACTGCAGAGTCTCGCCAAAGAGAGCTGAGGTAAGGAGCTTTCAAATCCTACTAAAAGAAATTCTAGAAAGCAGGGGGGAAAAAAGGAGACGAGGGATGAGAGCCAGCATATTTTGTGGTAGATTGACCTTATTTAACATTACAAAACAAATTAAAACCTTCTCTGAGTTAACCATTACCCAGTGGAGAAACAGGGGAGATTCAGACCCAAGAGAAGGGAGAGACTGTTGCTGCTGAGGATGGGGAGAGCCTGGCGCAGGCTGCCCCGAGAGGTGGGAGCAGCCCCATCCCTGGCCCCATGGCAGGTCAGGTTGGCCCTTGGGGCTCTGAGCCCCCTGCTCTGGGTGCAGATGTCCCTGCTCCCTGCAGGGGGTTGGGCCGGGTGAGCTCGGAAGGTCCCTTCAACCCAAACTGGTCCGTGGTTTGATGATCAACCATTGAGATGAGAGATGGGCAAGTGGAGGGGGGCTTTGTGGGGAGCTGGGAGCATCCTGGGGTGTCACAGAACTGCCATCAGTGAGTCAGGGTGAGACCCTGGACCTGGCTGGAAGTTCAGGGTCTTTTGGGAAGGAGGTTTTGTATTTCAAGTAAGGTTCAACTCCAGGTAAGGCAGCGGCAGCTTCATCACTTGGGTGCAGAGCAAGTGTCAGAGACGGGTTTTCTTCTGATTCTTTCTGACCAGAGTTTCTCTGATTTCACACTGCAGAGCCCCAAACAGAGGTTTGCCGGGAGAGGGAACATAGGGACAAGCTGGGAACCCCCAGCCGTGGCTCCTTGCTTTATGCCCCCATGATGCAGCTGTCACCTCCGGCAACAGGCCCCCAGTCACGAACCCACA
>NW_010403425.1:3342-6668 GCF_000710305.1 Buceros rhinoceros silvestris
GGTGCAAAGCTCTGGGAGCGGGGAGCAGGGGGAAGAGCTGCAAGGGGCTTGCGCTGCTCACCGTGTCAGAGCATCCTGCTCACGGCAGGCAGCGGGGACCACGAGGGGTGGTGGGGCTGGAAAAGCAAAACGATCTGGAAGAAAGTTTCCAGGCAGTGGATGGCAAAGGGGAGGAACTTTAGAAACCGACAGATGTGGATGCATTCGAGGCAGGAATTAAAAATAAAATCGTTGAAGATTATTTCAACTGGCTTAAACTGATGGGAGCTTTTTGAGAGGCTGTCAAGGAGATTTAGCAACCCAAAGAGCCAAGTCTCATTTTCTTGTCAGGATTGACATCACTGTCATAAATAAGTGACCAAAAGCCACATGTTTTGCTTGCAATGCAGCCAAGGCAGGAAGCTTCAAATACCTCCTTTCCGAACTGCAGCTTCTGTTGAGTCCAAACTTTTGATTCTTGTCAGATCAAATATTAAAAAGAAAAAACAAACCTAAAATACATTTGGGAAACAATACTGGGAATAAGCCCCACCTTTCCTGCCAAAAAGAAGGAAAGTAAGTCCTCCCTGTAAGGGAAACCTCCGTGAGAGGGATGCTCTGGGGGTCCCAGCTCCGTCCTCCTGCCCGTACCTCTGCCTGTACCTCTGCCTGTGCATCCTCTGGGCAGGCAATGGGATTCACCGCCGGCAGAGGGTCTTGGGGAAGGTGCCGTGATGCAGCCCCATGGGACTTACTGTAGTGACCCATGGCTGCTTCTGCTGCTGTGAGAGGTTTGGAGCTTTAGTTCACCACCTTTGCTCCAAACCTTTGTGATTTAAGGAGACACAAGACAGGCAGTGGAGCTGCTGGAAAAAAATCCTCTTTTTTTTTTTTGAGAGAGGCCGAGCCGACACAGGGCAGGTGATGCAGCGGGGAGAAGCAACTCAGAGGCTGTGGCTGAGCCTGGCCTGTGGGATTCTGTGTCTGGACCCACAAGGGTGGAGTTCCCCTGGGCAGACGCAGCTTGTCCGCTGCTGTAGGCCCCACAGGAGAACATACGGGATCTGGGGACCCTGCAGGTGACTGGAGGAACAGGCTATGAATGGGACAGCAGAAGAGCATGTGCTGCACCAGGGTGTTGTTTTCTTGTAGAGATGAGCGAGGTGCTCGCTGGAGGGAGAAAAACTCACATCTGTCAAAACCCTGGAGTGTGCGGCGGTCAAGCACCTCGGTTGGACTCTTTGAAACTCGCCTTGCTGTTCTCACTCCCGATTCCTCTCTCATCACTAGAGCCCGCACAGGAAAGGTGACCTCTGCGATGGGGCAGTGTGTCTGTGGACCTCGGCATCACTGTTGTGACCCTGCCTGCATCCTCAGCATCCCTGGGAATGCCACCGGCCCGCCAGCGCTGGGCTCCTGTGTCTCCATTCCCACCACTGAGGGGTCTTTGGTGGCCTTGGATGGTCCTCTGCAGCCCATGCACATTATTTTTCCTTTTCTTAGGATCGAGATATTTGGCTTAATTAGAAAATGTTTAAGCTTGATATAGCATATTTGCATCAAAAAAAAAGGAGGAGAAGGGTGGGCCATGTGTCCTTGCACTTCCCTTTAGCTTTAGTTCAAGCGCTCTTTGCTGAAGGAGATGCTGAAAGCACCAAATGCTTCTACAGGTCTCTATCTCTAAGCCAGCATTTGTCATTAGCCATTAGGAAACAGAGTTTGGTGGCTGCTGCAGCGCAGCTGGAGAGCCAGGGAATACTGAGGATGCACAGAGGATCAGTCATCACTGGCTCGTCTGTTGTAACATTCCTGGTTACCCACAAAATCTCTGACAAACAGCTCTGGGGCGTTAGCTACACAAGTACCTTGTGCTTCCACCATTCCAGCTTTCTGCCCCCGCCCCCCAAGCCTGTTTGATGGCCACATTTTGCAGCCCTGAGGAACTTGTTGATTATTCAGTTGCAGCACATTCATTAGCACAAACATTAACGGCATCAGGAATAAACAGTGGCAGGTCTCTGGTGGCCCCTTCCCCTGGGAGATGCCAGGAAAGCTGTAGTTTGTGAAAGCCGTGGTGGGGGATTGGCTTCTCAGAGCCCTGTGCACCTCAGAGGGTTCTTTATTGGACCTTCCCTGGCCAAACCATGGCCAGGGGATGGACAATAGGTAGGTGGGAGGGGGGTTTCCACTCAGTCCTGCAGTTGGGGCTGTGCAGCCACCCAAAATTAAGTACCCACCATCAAAGCCTGGACTGAAGGGTCCCTTGTGAACCTGCCTGGACAATCTCAAATGTGCCCCACCATTTGGTGACCCTTTAGGGAAGGAGCCAACTACCTTCTCTGGAAAACAGATCCATGGTCTGACCAAGGGAAGTTACCACATCTCAGCCCATCTGCCCTGGAGCCTCTGGAAGTTGCAGCTTCCCTGCCCAGTGCGCAGAGACAACGAGCAACAGGGCGATCAGTGGCCACTGAACACGTTAGCCACGAGCTGTGGCTCAGCACCCGTTGGTCAGGATCACCCACTTTCAGCCCTGACCTGTGTCCCGCTTGCACAAAAGACTCGGCCCAATCCAAAGTTTAGGGACACCTTGGGTCATCCTCAAGACAGGTTGTGAGCAGAGGCACGGAGCTGAGGTCCCCTGCAAGGTGTCTGCTGGAAGGGGACCAGCTGCCAAGCGCCTGCCTCCTCCCTTGGCACTGGGTAATCACAGGGCACACTGCAGTGTTCGGGGACTCCCAGCTCGTGGGACAATGAAAGAGCAGGGATAGAGCCCATGGGCAGGAGGTTCTCCAGGGACTGTTGGAGAGAGCCAGGAGTGGGAGTTTCTCTTGGGCAAAGCACCCGGAGGTTTGTGCCAGGAGAGGCAGCGCTGCCCACATGGAGAAGGGACCGCTCCCGAGGACGCGCGTCCCAACCCAGCACCTCAGCTCAGCCCAGGGACCCGGCGGGTCCTGCACATCGCACGAACCAGCTTTTAGTCGAAATGGCAACGCACCAGCATTAGTGCTCAGCAAAACGTATCGACCAGTAGCCATGACGGTCTGGAGACCACCACCGACGCACTAACCCTTCTTGCTGGCACATGGATCGTGGTTACTTCGGCAGCGCTGCCCTCACCGGCCACTCCAGGCACGGGCAGAAACCCCGGTGGGCAGAACCCCTCCCATGGAGGATTCCTGTTCAGCCCAAGGCAGAGACACCAATTTGCCACGTGCCCCAGCTATGCCCTGCAATAACCATCACACATCTACCAGCAGCCGCTCTCGGAGGGGATTCCGCCCCACCGGCTTGGTTGCCCATGTAAGTGCGGCCGGGGCTGGGCCGTCATCTCTGTGCCGGAGCCG
>NW_010403425.1:6851-7080 GCF_000710305.1 Buceros rhinoceros silvestris
TGTTCCCTATTAAGCAAAGAAAGGCAGCTCCGCCGTGGCTTTGCTTTAAAGGATCGAGCAACAGTGCAATTAGAAAAGGGGAAAAAAAACTCAACAGAACAGAAAAGAAGTTAAAAAAAAAAAACCAAACCTCCCTGGCATGCTTTTCCATCAGGATGTTTAGAAATATCCTGAAGTGCTGCAGGCTGGTGGGGAGGTGTGAGCGGGAGGTAGGGCTCCTGTAGTGGGG
>NW_010403425.1:7420-7867 GCF_000710305.1 Buceros rhinoceros silvestris
CCCCAGCCCCCGGCAGAGCTCCTCCGGCTGAGCCGTGTGGGGGGAGCTGCAGGCTCGCCTCCTGAAAAAAAACGCTCGCCTCAAACCTCTCTTAATGTCACCCCCAGGAATTTTCTTTTGCACAGTCCCCTCCTGTGCCATGAGCCAAACCACCTGTGGTTCACAACTCCAGGTAACTTTCAACTCCCCTTTGCCTGCCTCAACGGCACCAGCCTCGCTCCCTCCCTCCTGCTCCTGGCAAGACTCTTCCAACAGCCTTATTAACCTTGGGCTTTCTCCAGCACTTTTCCCAAACAAGCACAAGTTATTCCCAGTTGCTTTCCCCTTGCTGTTGCAGGAGGGGGAGCGGGTGCTTACCGGGCAGGAGGCAGAGGGAGCAGGCGAGGAGCATCCCGCTGGAGAGGTCCATGGGAACGGCGGCTGCCCTGTTGCCCGGACCCGAGCCTC
>NW_010403425.1:7966-15160 GCF_000710305.1 Buceros rhinoceros silvestris
GCCTCGCTCGCAGAGCCCTTTCCTTATCCTCAGCCTTTCCCGGCTCCCTGACAGAAGAGCGAGCATTGGGAGGGAGTGGGAGGGACGAGCGAAACTTGTAGGAGGTACAGCAGGAGAGGACGGGAGCGGGGACAGCCTTCGCACAGCCACAGCACCCTTTAGGGATCGGCTTCCCAACAGGGCTGTGACGGCTGGGAACTTCAACCCCATGGCAGCACCCTGGTCTCCCTGCAGCACCCCGCTGGGTTCCCCTGGGGACCTCCTGCCCCTGTAGAGTCTTGATGATGGAACTTCTGCATGGGGTCACTGACGGTTGTGAGGTGCCATCTCTGGCCATGGCTGCTCTGGTGCCAGCTCCACTCAAATGTCACCTTTATTTGGGTGCCACCCCTCCCTGGGTGCCTCCTCCATTCAGGAGCCACATCTGCTTGGATGCCCCCTCCAGCCAGTTCCACTTAGGTGCCACTTGTGCTTAGGCACTAACTCAACTCTAAGCCACCCAATGCTACCTAGGCTTGGATGCTACATTTAGCTCAGATGTCACCTCCAGCTGGGCATCACCTCTGTTCAGTTGCCACCTCCAGTTGGAAGTGAGAGGGGCCGGTGTCCACATCACCAAGAAGGCTGCTCTGATGCTGGAGGACACCGTATAGTGCTGGGACAACCAGTCACACCATTTAGTTTCTCCAGCGTCTGCTGAGGCACGAGCATATCTCCACTGGCATGGGCACCCAGGAGAGCCCAGCTGGGAAGCAAAGAGCAAAGGAGCAGAAGGAAAACTGCTGCTGAGCCTTTTCTTCCCCTCTGCCAGGGCCATCCTTGGACACAATGGAGTGCTCCTGCTGCACACAGCTCTTGGGCCAGTATTCAACGCCCCCACAACAGCCACCACTGTCATTAAGGGTCTGTCTGGGCTATGCAGCCCAAAACACAGCAGCATCCTCAGGGTGGGATTTTCTCCCTCCATCCTCTTCCTCTCCTGGCTGGGGACATCCTTTGGAAGAGATGCCTGGGAGGCAGCTCCAGCAGAAGCTCAGCTCCTCTTGTGGTGGGGCTTTGGGGCTGGGATGCAGCCCTGAACAGACCAGATCACACAGCCCAGCTGGGGCAGCTTCCACAGGGAGGTAGAACCAGCCAGCACCTTCCTCCCACTTTTTCCAAGCGGAAAAAATAAATCTAGTCTTTGGTTTATTATCATACAGTGGATGTAACCCAGGAGGTCTTTTCCTACCCGCCCTCCAGCTCAAGCCATTCATGAACTGGAGCATCTCCACGTGCAGTTGCTACCTGCAACGATCAAGATTGGTGAGACCGACCTTGCAGCCAGGAGAAAAGCAAAGCCAGAGTGCTCTGCAGCCACCACCATGGTGCCAGCTCGAAGCAGAAAAGGAAGCGAAGGTCCTGGATGGGGTTTTTGTCCCTCTTCCCACCCAGCCGAAAGCAAAGATCTTTTCAGATGGGTCCAAATGCTAATGTGTCTGTCTACTGAGCGTCTGTCAGACAGTTTTGGGTCTGCAGGATGGAGATAAGCTCTGCTTGAGACATGCTTGGACAAAACAGAGTGTCTGGGAGATCCAGTTTCTTTTCATTGCCCCTCTTCCCTCCTGAAAACACACGTTTGGGGTCTGCAGGCAGGAGAGGACATGTCTGGGACAGAGATCAAAGCAGCAGTAGGATACAAAACGGCGCAGAGACACGGATGCTCTTTGGCTTGTTTGCACAGTGCTCCTTCCACCAGCAAATGCTGCTTGACAGAGATTTTCACTTCTTAACTCCATTTCCCAGCTGGTTTTCCCCTATATAACTCTGCAGCAAAAAGCAGAATTTCAGGGGGCAGCAGTAACTGCAGAGAAGAATACACATTTCTGGTTTGGCGAAAGTTAAAGGGGCTTTTTAGGGAATAAAAGGAGATGTTACAAAGCTTGGGCAGGAAGCTGGAATGAGATTTAAAATGGAGTAAACGGAGCACGGGGGAGCAGCCCTGAGAAGCAGGTGCCCGGAGCAGAAGTCAGAGCCTCGCTGCTCCCACTCCCAGCCCAGGGCTGCAGACAGGTCATGTTGGGGCCATTGCCTCCCCAAACAGAGCAAGTGGAGTCTTGAGGGCGACATTTCAGAAGCTAAAAATCTTCATGGAAAACTGAGTGGCAGCAGCTGCCTCCTGCCTCAAACTCCCCAACTGGAAACCAGCGGAAAGTCAGATTTATGGGGATTCACTTTTCCGCTCCTGCCAAAGCACTGGCCTCAGAATCACGGAACTGTTTGGGCTGGAAAAGCCCTTTGATCTCCTCGAGTTCCCCTGTTCCCCAGCACTGCCAGGTCCCCACTGACCCCTGTCCCTCAGCACCACCTCCACACGGCTGGGAAACCCCTCCAGGGATGGGGACTCCACCACTGCCCTGGGCAGCCTGCGCCAGCCCTGCACAACCCCAACGGGACAGAAATGGCTCCTAATCTCAAGAGGTTCCTCTTCACCAGCCACGGTTCCTGAACAAGAAAGCAAAAGAAGAGCTGTTCTGGGTCCATGAGGGTTCATCAGGCCCCTTGTGCTTCATCTCTCTTTGCTGCTTGTCTGCAGATCCTTGGGCGTTTCTCATTGGTCTAAACTGGACCCAACTGGGAGAGCAGGGTCTTATTCAGCTAGTCTTCTGCAACACTGGATTAAACTATACAGTCACTGATGTGGCTGCATCACTCTTCAGGCCCCTCCTCTGCCGAGTTACCAGCACTCGCCCTTGGACATCTGAATGTGACGGAGCCTCTTTGCATGAGCGAGTTCAAAGGAGAAGCGCTGTGCTGTGATAATCCTGATGTAATACTTCCAAAATGTAAACAACTGTCGGGGGGCCTGATGGATGGGAAGGCAAAACTCAAGGAAATAATAATATTTCAACCCCTTGCAAAAAGTTGTTCTGGGGACATCCCGTGAATTCCAGCAGAAAACTCAGCAGCAGGGCTCCTCACTGTCTAAAAAGACTATGGAGGTTTATTCTCATGTATTCATCATATGATATTAATCCTGTCAAAAGGAAAAAGCTGGACACGTATTAAGAGCTCTCTTCCCACTTCAGCTTTGGATCCCACTCTGATTTCAGTGTTGTCTCATCCAGCCCAGGCAGCGCTTTCCAAAAACTCTGCCTGCAGCGGCGTGAAGCCAGGGGCAGCCAGGGAGACCCACACATGCTGCCATGAGGAGAAACACAAGCTCAGGCAGCTGATGGAGGGTGGGTTTTTCATTTTTTACTCTTTTTTCCCCCCATTTCCTAAGGGGAGCAGTTTCACACATGACCATCACAGGGGACAAGCACCAGTCGGCAGTGCCAGACACACACCAACTATCACCAAGAGAGACCAGTACGGCTGCAAACAAACAGCCAGTCCCTGTGCAGGGGCTTGGAAGGGCGGTAGGAAAAGAGTTGCTGCAAGCTCTGCCTGGCTCTCAGCGAGCCCTTGGGATGGTTTTCCTTATACTGGGTTTTGCTGGGGGATGTAGGAGCAGGGGGATGCTCCAAGCCAGCATGCTGGGCTTTGCAGGTGCTTGCAGAATCCATCCTCACTGGTTAGCTGGGCATCCCACCATGCAGCAAAACCAATGCAATGAGGGTGACATCAAGCCCTCAGGGTCCTCCAGCAGCCAGGAATAAATGGGTGGAGAAAGTGAGAAACAAACCAGTTTTCTCCTGAAAACAGAGCAAAGCAACAGCATTTAGTGGGGAAAGCCAGCCCTCAGCTTCTGACCCCAAAAAATCTGCCTCCAGAGAAAAGTTTCTGCTCATGGCTCAGATGTCAGAAGTTTGTGACCAGAAAATCCTCATGTTTTCTCTGCAAGCCTGAAGTTTTCAAGAAAAGCATCAAGGTGGGAACTAAGGCTTGTGCACATCGGAGATCATCCACGCTTGGCAGCCAAACCCCACTGGGCTTAAACCACTCCATCCCTGCAGAAACACCAAAGCCCGGGATCTGAGCGTTGCACCTGAGCCTGGGGTAAGGCTTTTACCTTCCTAGCCATCAGCATCTTCTGCAAATGCCAGCACGAGTCAGTAAAAAGCAATGAGAGAGCAGACAGGGACCATTTCGACCCAGGCAGCAAGTTCATCTGGCTGCTGATCTGGGCAGGGAGTTACACAAGCCATTCCCGAAGGGAAGATCTCATGCCTTCCCCAGTTAACATCCTTGGATGCTTAAAATCTGGATGAGGAGCACAGTGCTCTGCCCTTGCAGCTCGCCTGAGGATGACCCCAAGGCTGAACCAGGCAAGATCTCGTGCACCACTTAAATAGAAAAGCCTACAAGTCACTTTAACTTCCATCCATGCATCCAAGGCCCAGCTCAAGCTCTCACCCCGACCTCCAAACCTTACCTGAGCTGGTGCTGTCGATGCAGCAGCTGCCTGACCTTCCTCCCAGTCATCCCAGCCGTTCCCTGCAGCAGATGACTCCCTGGACCTGATCTTTCAGAGGGTGTCATGCATTGGACCTCTCGCTTCTGGAGTTTTGGAAGAATTAAACTAGGATACAAGGAATGTAAACAGAGTCCAGGAATGAAAACAAAATCCCTAATAAACGGAGGAAGGGCTGATGGTGACGTGCAGGGATTTCATTGTGAGCTGCCCCATAGCGATGGTGCTGCAGAGGGTCCGGGATGTGCCGGGTGTTCCCACCTGTGCTTCACTCACAGTTTCAGGGGAAGGATGGGAGCAGGTTGGGTGCTCTGGTTGCACTTAGCCCCCAGCTCAGGAGCATGAAACCCTGCTCAAGTCCTGGGTCTGGGGTCAGGATTACACCCACAAGCAGCTCTGGCATGGCAGGAAGGGAAAAGGCAGCATGAAGCCAGACCACCAGTGGCATCCTGGGGGTCTCGACACGCTCAGACCCCTCAGTGGGCACAGTCAGGTGCGAGCAGATCTGTCGCAGATTTGTCACCCTGGGGTGATCGGGAGCAGCTCGAAGGCGTTTGCCGAGGGGGAGCGCGGGCCAGCACAGCACATGGTGCCTGGCCGTTACGCAGTCCCGCTGAGCTCAGAGCTCTGGAGAGTTGGTTGTCCAAAACAAAAGCTGATGTAAACAGAGAGCCAGCCTCTCCCAGCGACTGTCAGCGTCATGCAGAGCCAAGAAATGTTATGCCTCTACAGAGCACAAGACTAGGAAGGCGAGAGCATCCCCTGCCCCGCCAGCGCAGCACCAGCGGGGAGTGACCCAGAGTTACCTTCCCACTTTGGGGTGCTCCGGGGTTATTTCTGTGCCCTAGGTTTACCTCTTCACTTGTGCTACCTCAAAAGCAACATCCCATCTGGGTACACCCCGGTCCAGGGGTACGCAGGAAGACCAGAGCCTGGGAAAGGAGGGGAAAATGCTGAGCCAGGATGCAGGGGACTCACAAGGGTGTTGCCCGTGGGAGCAGGAAACTCCTGAGCTGTGTCACAAGACCAATGTTCTACATCTGCCTCTTGTCGGTGCAGTTTGGGGTTCCTGACCTCAGCATCCCCCATCAGCTGGAGGGTCCTTCTCTCTGCACTCACCATCACAGAATCATCTGGTTGGAAGAGACCTTTAAGATCACTGAGTCATCATCAATCTGCAGCGGGCACAGACCCCCATCCACCCAGTTCTCAGGGGGATCTACAGAGGAGGCAGCCATGAGCAACACCCAGTTCCAGGGGGTCAAACAGACCCTAATGCCAGAGGAACTCCTCCGGGGCTGCAGAGACCCGTTGGCTTTGCTTTTTTTATTTTACTTAAAAAGAGGAAAGTAATTAAACCTCCGGAAAGCAGAGCCTTGGCACCCCCGCCGTGTTTGGAAGAACTTTGGCCTTAGCTCCCAGCACTCAATTAGCATAAGCCGTATTTATCAACCCTCGCCGAAGCACTTCTCTCCTCTCCTTTCATGCCACCAAGCTTGCGCTGGGGCCAAACCCTTCTGTAGCTGTACGAGGGCTCGCAGGGGCTGGGGGGTGCTGGGCTGAGGTAGGTTGCAAAGCTCCCGCAAACAGTATTTTTGCAAAAAATATATCCAAAATTCAATAGCTCGGATGTTCCCAGCCGGGTGTTTCTTGCTGTCTTGGCAATTGCTGCCCAGCTGTAAACATCCACCTCCAAAGAGACAATTTTACACTCTGAAAGCTGCTTTCTGCAGATTCTAAATGAATCGCTGGAGCCCCAGGACCCGCCGGCGAGGGCAGGGAGCCGGGAGAACCTCAGCCTCTCCAGCTGGGCATCGCGGGGTGTAACAGGGCAAGGCAGCAGTGGTGGGGATGGACCCCCCCCTGTATTTAAGGTCACTCCTCTCCCAGCTGGACCCTGGACCTGAGGGTCCCCAGGTGTCCGGCGCTGCCGTGGTGACATCACGATTTAAGCAGCTCTCCCAGTATCCTATTTACAGTCCACTAACCATAAAAGCAGCCTTTGCTACCCAGGAATTTCTTTGTTTACTTAGCCAGCATTTTTTTTTCCTATTTATTAAATCTCTCCCTGTTTATTTCTTACTCTGAATGAACAAACATCCACAGATTATGAATTATTCAGATGAATCCCCCGGGGCAGAACGCGTGTGGAGTAACCGTGGGCTGAACTCCCCGCCTGACCTGTGGCACACGCTGTCTAGACGAGTTCCCAGGTACCACAGCTCGGATCCTGCTCACCTCTCTTCCACACACACACACAAAATCATATGGGTGAGGTTTTTTCCCCCCTAGAAGGAAGGCTCGAGGGTGCAGGGATGGCCAGATCCCTGCAGGTCACCCCAGAGAGGCTCTGGGAAAGCCCTTGCAGCCCAAGAACTAACCCCCTCTCAAAGGCAGGAAAAGGGAATGAAATAACACCCCAGTCAAAACAGATTCTCTCCCCTGGGAAATTTTCCCTTACAGAAAAAAAATAATCTTACGTAACTCTCCTGAGCTCTCCCTTGTGAATATTATTTTATCTCCTGCTCCTCAGAAGTGCTTTTCACAGCTGCAGGTTTCTGCTGCCTCCAATTCCTCCCTGTCTGGAGGCGACCGCTGTACGATAGCCATTCTAGTTTGGCGTAGGTTTTTTTTATTCCAGTTTAATTCTATTGGAGTGACACACGCAGCTAAAGCCCTAAATACAAATGGTAAAGCCATTTAAACCGCGATTTGTCAGAGAAGATGCCAAACTCTGTGTGTGCAGCTGGCAGAGCCTAAAAATCACAACATCAGAGGAGAGCTTGATTAATACGCTG
>NW_010403425.1:15240-16174 GCF_000710305.1 Buceros rhinoceros silvestris
GCTGAACCTCCTGAAGGGGAAAATATGCGACAGTGGAAGTAACTCTGGGCACAAAATCTTTTGCAAAGGAGGAAGAAAATAACTTTTCAAACTTTCTTTCCTCCCGGTTGCATGAGAAGGGGAGGAGAGTGCTGCATCCATCCCCTGTGCACCGTCCACTCGAGCCCTTCCCTTGGGGATTAAACGAGGGACATTGACCAACTCCACTGTCCCTACCGAGAGAAGGGACATATGGGTTTGTCCTGAAAGCTGGTTGAGGCTCGAGATCATCACAGCACAAGTCCCACCAGCTCCTCCACACCAGCCTCCACCCCACCCCGCAGCGCTGAGTGGGTGAACCCCTGCTTGCAGCGCTCCTATCAGGAGCTGGGAGCTCTTGCTCCTCCAGGGGCGGAAGAGGCATGGAGCGGTTTGGGTCATTTCTCCAGAACAGTCCACTGCAGAACCCAAGCATGGTACCCTCTCCAAGATGCAATTGGGTCACTATACCACAAACACTGCCTCCAGTGCCTTTCCAAACCAGAGCTACCGTCAGGCAGCAGATCGGATCCCAGCTCCCCATCCAGACGACTCCAAGGGCACTCGGTGCTGGCACTTTCTAGACAGCCCTTTCTAAAAAAAGGAAGGATGAGCCATTTTTAGACACTGGAGATGGGTTTAACACATTGCAGGTGTCTGGAGAGGGCTCTGCTTTGCTGTCATGCTCTGGTAAGGCCATTAGTGACCTAGTGCTCCTGCGGAGGATGAGCACTGCAGTCCCCTGACTTACTGACACTGATGCCAGTAGATGAGAGCCAGACGCATCCCCGTGCCGAGCTGGCAGCCCAGTGTGTTACCTCTGCCATAACGTCTGTGGAATGATGGCAGATCCCCACTGCCCTGTGATTCGCAGAGTCACAGACTGGTTGGGTGGGAAGGGACCTTCCGAGCTCAC
>NW_010403426.1:0-997 GCF_000710305.1 Buceros rhinoceros silvestris
GCCGGGGAAGCCGCTCCCGGGGACCAAATGCGCTTTGGATTAGTCGATGCGCTTTGATTAAATCGTGTATGAGCTCCTAATGACAAGGCGGCCTGCAAGGGCGCAGCTTCCCTGCAGAGCTGGCACCAGCTGCAAGCTCCAGCTCAGCTACTGGTGCAGGCTGATTTCTTCACTATCTATCTCATTTATCATCATTGCTCCCAGTCCAATTTTGTTCACGCCTTACATTTTTGATTGTCTTGGATTAAACATTACCAGAGGAAATAATACTAATAGCCTTTCACAGCGAAAAAATCAACTGCTAAGGCATTTGTTATGGAAAGGATTATAATAAATTAAATGCTTAAACTCGCACTGTGCAAGCATTTTTGTCTCGGATCAAAATGTTTGCACTGGCTGTTTAAACATTTAATTCATTATAATGAGAAATATCATTGTAAAAATAAGCATGTTAATTAAACCTGAGTTTTGCAAATGTGAGTCATCCCATGTGGACACAGTATAATGAATATAGACAGGTAGAGTCTGCATGCCCTTTTTTTTTTTCTCATTAAGAAAATTAACATTTACATCTTTAAACCCTGCAGCTATTAGTTATTTTTAATGAACTGTGTTGCCATTTCAAAGTTAAGCTTTCCTATGATGCAATCAGATACTGCTAGGTCAGGGAAGAACTTTGCTAATTAAGTTGCAGAGAAGTTCTTTGCCACAGATAATTGATTACAGTTGCTACGTGGATAATCGGTTTATTCAGTTAAATAAATAAAAATAAATAACTGCTAAGAAAACCCAGGCTATGTCAGAGTGGTAAAATGAAGCAGAACCTCAGCCATCCCGGAGCCCAAAGGATGGCCATAAATTTGGAGGCACCAGGCTGAACCTCTTTGTTATCTTTCCACAGGGGATCAAGGGACCACAGGGACTTTGCCAAAGACGATTTGGACAGTGAGGGTTTGCTGCTGGTGTGGGTAAGAGAGGATGGAGGCAAGGTGCTCTT
>NW_010403426.1:1157-8580 GCF_000710305.1 Buceros rhinoceros silvestris
AATGAGGTCATTGGAAGCAGTTTTTCTGCCTCCTCATGCCACTGGTCTCTGATGCATCCATCTGGTCTTGTCCTGGATTCATCTTATATGCCAGGTTGTATCCTGAGATGTAAACAAAAAGCACTTGGACTTACTCCCAGCTTTCTCACAGATGTGTTGTGTGGCCTTGAACATGTTTCTTTACCTCCTGGGCATTCACAAAGTGGTCTGAGCTATGGCCCTTCAAACAGTAGAGGTAGCGTTACTCTGTTTTAATTAACATCTTTCCAAGCTGTGTGTGTTTGGATGTATCTATCTCAGATCTCTCATTATCACGCATTACTCAAACAGGCAAAGGTCACAGCAGGCTGGCTGCCAGCCCTGGCTGAATCCCGTTTCTGGAAGTGCTCTGTCCACCAAGTAGTGGAGAAGGAATGTCTTTGGTACAGCAGTGAACTTAAATTTCGATGAGGCAGGAGATGTTGGTGAATTATTTTCTGGGAGCTGCAGCAAAGAGCTGGGGATGGGGTGACTCCACTCAGGGGTCACAAGCCAAATGCACCATTGTCCCACACACAAGAGGTTCAGGTGGTAGCAAATTTGTAGGCAAAAGCAGTTTTAAGATTTTGATCTGTGGAGGTGCCTCTTCATGCTATTCTCTAGCTATTAGTCCGCTAAACCTGCTCTTAGTGTCTGCCGTAGGATTTTTGGAAGGTCAAGATTCTTGAATTTCTTCCAAATCAAGTGGACACATTTTGAATGAAACGAGAGGGTGAATTAAGCTGGGGATCCTCTGCACATACTGAAATTGGTTATTTTACTGTGGACCGTCCTCCAACACCAATGTGCATTTGCAGCTTAGAGACAACTTAGTCCCATGTCAGGCGGGTCCCTTTATCCTGTCTCCCCAAACTCCCTGCTTTTTTTGTCTTCCTCTCACTGTGAGTGGGAGGGAGAAGAGTTTTTCAGGTGAGGGGAGGAAACTGTTGCCCTTTCTTCTTCTTTTTGTGTCTCTCTGTCCCTTTGATGGAGTTTTACAGAATCAACCATCATCATGGCCTTTGCTGACCTCCCATAAAACTCCTCTCTTCTTGCAGGGTAAATTCAAGTTATTCCTGAGCCATTTGGCTTTAACCATAAGGAGTATTTCTACACAGAGTGTGAGTCTGGGTGGAAAGGGAGGTCTTGTCTGCAGGGCCCTTCATGCTGGTCATGCTTTGGCGAACTGCCCCATTCTGAGAGGATCGAACACATGGTCAGGGTTACAGCAACCATCCTCAGAGCAGCCAACCCAGGCAGAGGCAGGGCTCATCACGCTGGCAGAAGGCTGTGGCTAGCATGCTGGTGGGCAAAGGGTTCCAGGAGCTGGGCTTGGGCTGTGAAGATGAGCAGGTTCTGCCTGGCAGACAGCTGCAGGGACAGATATCAATTTTTGGACTCAGCATTGGGCCATCCGCCCCGAGACTCTGGGAAGCTGCTAAAGTGTTGGTGCCCATCTATCTGTGATGGGTGCAAAGGCTGTTGCCATTATGTGTCCACTTTAGATCCAGAAGAAAGCCTAGAGGTGGTTTTACCATGGTGGGAACTGGGAGCTCTTGCAGCCATCTGAGCACTCGTGCCATGACAGAATTTCCCAAATCCCACAGCACTCAGAAAACCCAGAGGATAAATGCAACCATAAAACCTTATTGCTGAGGCCTTGGTTTAAGAAGCACCTGTAAGCTGTGAGTCCACTGTTTCATGGCTGGAAGTACCTGCAAAGTGAAAGTTGTCTTGGGATCTGAATTAGTCATCTGGAGGGAGAGAATGGGTAAGAGGCAGCCGCCATCTCTGGCATCTAGCACATTCGCTCTACGTAGGCACAGCTGGGCTTGGAGCAGAGACTTGCCTTCAAATCTCAGAGATGGAGTTACCACAAAAACCTCTTCATCCTTAAACAGCAGTCACCTACAGCACCACACAGGGTGGCTTCCCTACCTCACGTGCAGTACCTGTAGGTCCTCCTTACTCAAAAGGTACTGGCAGGGCACAGCAGCTGGCTGCCACTGCATAGGAAGCTGATGGGCAAGGGGGGTTTGTCTGTTGCAGGCTGAAATGGGTACCCATGCTTGTGACCCTGAGGATGCTAACGCCCAATAATCACCAAATGAATGAACCCACTGGCTTCTCACATCCAGGCTGTCACTGCTTTTCTCAGTTTGGTGGCCATCTGCTCCCTTTCCAATTCAGCTCCCAGGATTTTAACTCTTCTCAGGCACTGCAGGGCAAAAGGAACCCACTGAAGCCAGGCCCCCTCCTGCATCCCTCCCTGTCTACCTTGAGGTCCCTGGGTGCTGTGAATTCTCCCAGTGTGATTAACGTTGGACGGGCAGCATGTCCCAGGAGCCCTGAGAGTGATGGTGATCCCACTGACATGGACATTGTGTGCACAACTGTGAGACCAGCTTTGTGTGTCCATCAGGAAGGTTGGGCAAGCTGAAGGGATCCTTTCCACTGCTTAAGGAAGGGGAAATCCAATTCCAGGGAGCTTCTCCAAAGCATCCTCTTAAATAAGGAAGTCTTGAAGACCTTGGCATATATATAAGTAACGCTTACTTCTCCCCAGTCACTAGTCCACATTCTTCCATCTAAATTTGGGCTTAAGTGACATTTGAGGAGTGAGTGGGCATTATCACTAGTGATGCCAAGCCTTCAAATTATCTGAGAGGCATTGTGTTCCTCCTTGGCCAACCTTGAAACTGCCTAGAAGCCTTCAGAGGTTTTATATCGCATACAGGCTGATCTACCGCATACAGACTGAGCTGCTGCCCAAAAGCACAGTCCTGCCTTCTTTCCAGGCCCTGGGGGCCTCCTCACTCTTTGCCCCCTCCCTGACAGCTTCTGACATTCACCTGATACCTGGTTGAGTTAAACTGGCAGAAATCTACCTGGTATTGGTACTTTCATGTATCTGCCCATGGACAGATGACTTTCCTGGGTGCTGGTGGCAAAGGAGTGATGGGAAAATGAAGTTGGAGATGGAGAGACGGGTGGACCAATGCCTCTGGTGACAGCACACCCACCTGAATTTCTATACCCACAATGTGTGTGTGTCTGTGTGCGTGTAAGGTGGGCGCTTCATCTACTGTCTTGTACAATGCTGAGGTAGTCAGCAAGTTTACGGGAGACTAGAGAGCGATTTTGCTAAGCAAATGCAGTTGCTGACTATAAGATGAGCCAGACAGCCTTCTAGACTGCCCTGACCAGCTCTCATGTCTGCCACAGGAGCTTAGATGCCTACTGCTCATGTAGACCCCTATGCATTGGCCACACAAGGCATATCTGTCTGAATCTTCAGCTAAATCCCACCCTGGTGTCTCTCTGCCTTCAGAGCCTGGTCCAGACATTGTCTGAGCATTTCTTGCCTGTGTTGAGATCACAGTATCAAGCCCCCATCCCCGAGGTCACAGCTGTATCCAGTTACAAGAGTGAGTGCTGCCACCCCATTTTACTAGGAGTCCTGCCTCTGGAGCATGCACTGCAGAATCCAGAGTTAGGGGCCTCACAGTGGTGTTTGACTGCGTCATCCATCATTAAACATAAAGCATCCCTGAAGGCATTCAAGAGGCACAGGAGAGAAGAGAAGGTCAGTGGAAATTTGACTTTGGTTTTTTTTTTTTGGCTAAGGCACCACAGAATGCACCTCTGGGATCTTGTTTCCTTGGTCTGTGTGGTGGGTTGGCTTTGGTCAGGAACCAGACCCCCACCCAGCTCACTCACTCTCCCTCCTCAACAGAACAAGGGGAGAAAAGCAAATGAGGAAGCACATGGATTGAGATAACACAGAGGGAGAACCTACCAATTACGATAACAGGCAAAACAGGCTCGACTTTGGGAAAATCATTTTAATTTATTGACAATCAAACCAGATTTGGATGTTTGCCCGAGGTCTCCAGGGTGACATTTGCAAGCCCACAGTCCCAGAACATCTCTGGAGTGCTCAGGAGACAAGATATTTTGTGGCCATGCTGTTGTTGCATCATTCTTGTGCGTCCTGGGTATTGCAGCTATGTCTTAATGGCTGTGCAGATACCTCTGGAAAAGTCTGTGGGAATTACATTCCTCTGTGTTTGTGCTGTTTTAGACTTCTAATTTTATGTCAAATGAATTGGACACCGGCATGTGGTTGAGTCTGCTGGTCTCCAACAGCCTGGCTTGATGCTACTGACATTACTAGGTATCTTCATCTTCATCTAACCTACTCTGGTTACAACTCCCTCATTTTGCCACACTGTCAGTACACTCGGATTGGATGGTCTCATGGCTATTGCTAACAGCAAACTACCTGACAGGTTTTGAAAGCACATGGGGTGAGATTCCTTTCACTAGATGTAGGATATCCACAGGGCAAACTTCTACTGCATGTAGGGAGGGATGGGGAACTTCTCAGTGCAATACAGCAGACCCGTTTTAGCTGGCTGGTTCAAGAGGAGATGATTTGTGTCCTAAAAGCATCTATTTCTCTCCACTGACTGTGAAGGGAGCCAAGGGTGCTTTGCTTCCTTGGCAGAAGTAACTACCAGAGACTTCTACAGGAACAGGCTCAAGCTCGGTGTTAGGGCTTTTGGGATCCTCAGCTGTTGTAGCCAGTTTGGGCCATGGAATTAATGCTGGCTCAGTGAGAGCATGCTGTCTTCAGTCCTGTGTCCCCAAGCCTCTCCTCACCTTTGCCCCCTAAGCTGAGGAAAGGCAGGCAGAAGAGGGCATCTCTCTGCGATGGAGAGGTTTTATGGCCACAGAGTCTTGTTTGCTGCACATGACGGAAGGGCTAATGCTACACCATGCTTGGTGAATAAACGGGATTTGATAGGTCTGCATTAATTTCTGAGGTATGTTAGCAAAAATCTCGGTTATGTTAATCAAAAAGTAAAAGAAAAAACTAGGACACGCACAGGGAAATATCATCAATGGAGCAAACATTTGCTTCAAGGGGCTCTGCCCAGGAGCTAAGCCTTGGGTTTTCTTCTCCACTCATTTGCGCTTTGGGTGATGAGTGCTTTTATCTGATGGAGCTTGGAGATTTCCCTCACATAATTTTAGGCATCCAAAAGTTAAAGAAGGCCAGGCTGCTGCCCCTTGCCCTTACAGGCAAAGGGGAGAACAGGAGCTTCAGTGATGCGCTTGAGCTGTCCCCATTGCCTTGTCTCCAAGGCAAAATGAGAAGCTCTCAGAAGAGGTTCATTATCTTTCCACTAACCAGTGAGTCCCTGCAAAGTGATGGGATCATATTTAATTTATAAAATGTGAATCCCACATTTTACTGGCCTGGCAGCACTTAGGACCCCAGAACAGACAGATTCCTGACCCCAATGAGACTAGCTCCTTGCTGCTGAAAGCTGCTTTGGGAACAGAAACAGGTTACTTTACTTCCTGCCCATTTCAAAACTACCTCACACTGGGGTATCCCAAACTCCTAGTGAGGCAGTGAGGAGCATCAAACTATCCACAGCAGCTCATAGGCTCTGTTGCAGGCAACGGAGTGAATTTGACACCTCAACACAATGTGAGGAACCAGCTGGAGTTACTGCCTGCCAGCACACCCTAGGACCTGCCCTATGAACCTGCTCTGGAGGTGTTGCAGTACGAGACCCAGGATCTTGCACTAGATGTGGAAGAACCAGCTTATCAGACTGCCCTGCTTTTTTGACAGACAACCTTTCCCTCTCTGTGTTCAGAGTTATGACTAATTATTTCATATGCAGGCTTGATGCTCTGCATCACTGATGATTAGCCGGCAGGGAGACTCCCAGCCTTCCCTCTCAGCACCCATCCTTCAGCTACAGCTTCAGCTCTAAATTCGACCAAGATGACCCTCTTAACTTCATTAGATGCATCATGATTTTTTGCTAACAGGTTTAGGTGAACTGTTGGAAATGCTCACCTATTTCTCTGACTATAAACGCTGTATCACAGACATTGCTTCCCGGTTGAGTCTCGCATCAGCCTGATTTCAATTCCCTTCAAGTATAGCCTCTGAAGCTCTCTGCCCACCACAAAGCTTCACGCAGTGGCTTTTATGGAGCCCTTTTTAAAACTCAGACCATGTATGCACACAACTTTGGTCAGGCTCTGCCACTCTTGCTACGTGCGTTTGAGAAAGCTGGAAGTTAGGGGAGAAATGGAATTTCTGTTGATTAAGGGAAATGCAGGTGGGATCCTGTTTTCTTCTTACATCTTTGAGATGCGAAGTCTAATAGGGCCTTGTTTACGTTTAAGAAGGCTTTTTATTTTCTTTGCGAGTCATCTTCTCTATATACGTAACATAGATATTAGACATGTAATTGAAGGACTCATGATAAAATCCAAAAGATTTGCTGCATACAAACTTCTGGATCATTGACTTGTACAAAACATGAAATTATATACTCCAAGTAAGGAGCAGTTCTTCCTTTTGGAAAAGTTCAATCTAATATTAAAATGCCAGTAGAAGTGTTATCTCTGGTATAAGCATTTTTTTGGACACCAGGAGAAATGCTCCTGCTTCAGTTTGTCTCAGTACAAGTTACTCTATACCAGATTTCAGCAGAAGGATTTGAGAACTGCTTTTAGATTGAAACCTTGAGGGGAGGGAATTTCAAGGCCCTTTAAGACCTTTATTCAGGACTGTCAATTTTGGGAGGAGACAGAATATGTATCACAGACAATCACAGCATAATCAACATCTATTCTTTCTGATCTGGCACAACTATAGGCTTATCCCTTCTCTTGATGTATAAATATGCGTGCACAAATGCAAGCTACTGTCCTTTAGTAAGGCTGCCTTAACAAGGGTTAAACATGCAAGCACATACTTGACTCAACATCTCAGCCAGATCAGACAGCGAAGTGCTTGAGTGGCTGCTGATGCAAAGATATTTGCACAGTGTGAACACTTCAGTTGATGGACGTAGCTTCATTTGCTTCACTGAAGTTACGCCGCTTGCCATCAGCGAAAGATCAAGCTGGAAGAGCTCAGGCCATGCAGGGAAAAGCAAGGGCCAGCTCCATCACACAGCCCTCCCTCCCACCCTGCAACCTGTCATTAAAATCTGCAGAGCTAAACCTCCAGTGAGGCAGTGCCTGCGATGAAGGGTGGGTGGGAATAGCCATAGCATCGTTCATGCTCCTCCCCATGGCATTTCTGCGCACAAAACACTTCTGTGGACCTGTAAAGACCTCCGCGCTCTGAAGCATGAAATCCACGAACAGATCCCTCTGACACATCACCAAACCTTTATTAGTGTTTATCAGTGACACAGATTACAGGAACCAAAGGCAATTAAATAACACTTAAGTCGACCACAGACTCAAGAAGTACAAGTCACATTTGGCAAGGCAGAATTCTCAGTACACTGGGTTGCTTAGGTTATTATTACACTGTGAAAGAGGAATTTCCCTTACAAGATTCTACATATTCAGGATATTA
>NW_010403426.1:8687-12140 GCF_000710305.1 Buceros rhinoceros silvestris
CTATTAATTATTATTATTGTGTCTTTCAGACAGTTCCTTTGGCAAGAGTTCCCATTTTTTAAGCTTTTATTATATAAAAATATAACCAATTTTCATTATGTACAAACATTACATTACACAATGTACAGGTTAAAAACACTACAAAAAATGGCAGGCCATGGGTGAACCGAAAGCAAAAAAACCAAAACCTGATGTAGAAAACATGAAAAAAATTTAAATACTGCACATTTCATAAAAATTACATTAAGTACAAACAAATTCTTTTTTGTTTGTAAATATCAAACAGTACTGACGTGATTGGAAATCTTTCCCAACGACTTCATCTTTAAGGCACATCTTGCATATCTACATGTACGACACGGGATCTGGTCAATAACTTAAAGGCTCTCAGGAGCGACCTAGTTGTGTGCGCACAGGGACATAGGTACTCGGGCGGGGAGTGCCTTGGGCTACACTTTCTCAGCCGTGTCAGTCTGGGGGGCCAGGTATCTAGTTGAGGGGGCTGGGTAGAGGGGCACCCCAATCTCCTGAAGGTCAGGGAGCCGTGCGGGGCGAGGTGGAGAGAGGAGCGTGATCGTCCGGTCAAAGTCCCTGTGCAGCACTTTCTCGTAGACGCTCTGAAGCCCCACAGTTTTGGGCAGCTGGGCTTGATAAAAGTTGTCCCTGCGAAGCGGATCCCTGGGCAAGGATGTGCTCTTGCAGAAGGTGGAGAGGGGTGCCGAAGGGTGGGGAGAAGGGTGGGGGTTGGCTCGACCACAGGAGGGGCTCCAGCAGCGGTCTGAGTGGCCCAGAATCTTGCACTCGGCCGTGCATGCCCACAGACCTAGAGAGAGAAAGAGAGAGAGGGAGGAAGAGAAGAAACCTGTCGTTACTGCAGGAATTAATCCACATCGTTTGTAATCCTCAGGCTGATTCAATGCACTGATGGAGGGAGTTGGGAGGCACAATGAAAAAAACACCCTTGGGCAGGTTATGTCGTTTTGCTAGAGACACTCCTCACAATCCTAACTTCAAGGGAAGTTTTGGGGGGAGGAAAAAAAACCCCGATACTACAGTACTTCCAGCATCTGCTAACTTGTGCTCAGTGCAGAGAGGAACCAGCATCTAGCAGCCTGCTGCAAAGAGACGAAGAGGTGGGCAGTTTGAGCCACACAGCGTCAGGTTTCCCCTCCAGCTGCCCTGTCTATTCACTGCGCCCCAGAGATGGGTCACTCCATCCACCTCCCCATCCACCCATCCATCCGTCCGGAGGGGCCAGCTGGGAACAGGGGCTGAGTCCTTACCATTCTGCATGTGTGTGATGAGATCTTTCTTCAGGGCATCCCCGCTGATATCCGAGTCGCTGTCGTTAAAATCGCTGTCGCCTTTGCCGCTGTCTTTGCCACTGAACTTCTCTGCCTCTCGGCCAGAGATAGTGTTGAACGAGTGCCCCTTCCAAATGGCCATGGCGGGAGCAGGCTCCTTGTTGTAGCTCGGAGCAGCAGTGAAACCCTGCTGGGGTAGGGGGATCAAAGAAGAGGTGAGAGAGGGCAACAGTGAAGGGTACGTCAACATCAGAACTGCATCTCTGCAATTCACACCCTCCAGGACCCCTCCCACCTGCTGACCCCCTTCCCCATGGCAGGACCTTACCTCCCCGCTCGGTCCTCTCAGCCTCTTCTGACCCTCATATAGGCAAGTGCTGTCACTGCTGCTCTCGGTGGTGGAGATCTCTTCGGCAGCTGGAGAAGGGTCGGGGCTGGTGAAAGATGTTTTGCTGGGGAAGGTTCGTACCTCAAACACATTACCCCTCTGGCTGCCCTCCTCCTGCCGGCCCTTCTCCAGGTGGGAGATGTCTATCTGGTCCTTCAAGGAAGCATTGTTTTTGATCTCTTTCCCCTTCTTGCGTCTGTTGCAGGTGGTGGCTATGGTGATTATAGCCACCAGGAGGAGGGTGCAGCTGCCTGCCAGGACAATGATCACAATTAGAGGGATGTCCCACTGCAAAGCCTTTCCTTCCCAGGAGCTCGGCTTGGCTATCTCCTGGATACTGGAAGGAGCAGTGGCAGTCACCAGGAAGTTGACTGTAGCAGTTGTGGCCAGGGGAGGTTTGCCGTTATCTGTCACAGTGAGGATGACCTTGAAGAGCTGTCCCAGCTCTTCAGAGAGGTCACCTCTCAGAACAATGTCCCCGGTACTTGGATTGATGGTGAAAAGGTCCTGCTGGGGTTCTTCCAGAAAGGCAAAGGTGAGCTCAGCATTGGCCCCATCATCTGCATCTCGAGCTTTGATCTGGGCCACCAGGGAGTCACGGGAGGTCTTGCTGGACACACCAATTTCCACCGTCCCGTTGGTGAGCACTGGGTGTACGATGACAGGGGGGTTGTCATTCTGGTCCACCATCCTCACTTTGACAAGGGTGCTGCTGGAGAGCTGTGGGGAGCCACCATCTGTGGCCTGGATTCTCAGGTCCAGCTGCTTGAGGATCTCATAGTTGAATGTCCTGAGGGCATAGATGGCCCCGGTGGCAGGGTCCACTGAGACGTAAGTGGAGATGGGGGCCCCCATGACCTGTGTTTCCAGGAGCCGGTAGGTGACCTTACCGTTGTGGCCAAGATCGGGGTCACGGGCCACCACGGTGGTGATGTAGGCACCTGGGGGGTTGTTTTCTGGTACAGCCACCTCATAGAGGGGCTTGGCAAAGAGTGGTGCGTTGTCATTCTCATCACTCACCCGCACTGTGTACTGGCGGACGGTCTTGAAGGGCGGCGAGCCCAGGTCCTCAGCCACCACGGTGAGGTTGTACTCAGGGATCCGCTCACGGTCCAGCGCTGCTGTGGTGACGATCATGTAGCTGTCCTCGTAGGCACGCTGCAGGGCAAAGTGGTCATGGCCACGGAGGCTGCAGCGCACCTGCCCATTGGCACCTGAGTCACGATCTGAGGCGCTGACAAGGGCCACAAAACTCTCGCTGGCTGCTGCCTCGCTGACGTAGGCCACACCAGTGGCACTGGCGGCCCCACGGAGGGCACTGATGCTGATGCGTGGTGCGTTATCATTGACATCGGTGAGGCGCACAATGACGGTGCACGTGGCAGTGCGCGGGCTGGCACCGCGGTCCTGGGCGCGCACATCCAGTTCGTAGGTACGGGTGCGCTCGTAGTCCACAGCGGCCTCCAGTGTGAGACGTCCTGAGCGTGGGTCAAGGCGGAAGAGCCGCCGTGCCTCAGGGGGCACCTGGCTGCCAAAGGTGTAGACCACCTCACCATTGGGGCCCTCATCGGGGTCATCAGCATCCAGGTCGAGCAGCAGGGAGCCGGGTGGTGCATCCTCGGGCAGTTCCACTGTGACTGAGCCCTGGGAGAAGGTAGGGCTGTTGTCATTTGCATCGAGGACACGGACGTGCACAGTGGCTGTGCCTGAGCGTGCCGGGCTGCCGCCATCCTTGGCCACCCATTCCAACGTGTAGGATGG
>NW_010403426.1:12264-12552 GCF_000710305.1 Buceros rhinoceros silvestris
TCCTTGGCCACCAATTCCAACGTGTAGGATGGCTGGCGCTCACGGTCCAGCTCCTGGAGCAGCACCAGGTCAGCGCAGCGTGCCCCATCTGCCCGTGTCTGTGCCTCCACTCCAAAGTGGCTGTTGAGGGAGACCTGGAAGCTCTGGATGGAGTTGGAGCCCACATCCTCATCCATGGCCACCTCCAGCGGGAGGCGGGTGCCAGGTGCAGCACTCTCCGACACCTCCAGTGTCATCTGGGCACGGGGGAAGTGTGGTGCATTGTCGTTGATGTCACGCACCTCCAAC
>NW_010403427.1:0-251 GCF_000710305.1 Buceros rhinoceros silvestris
TTTCTCCACCACTCTGGCTCGCCCGTCCACGGGTCACCACAGGGCTGTGGGTACCTCCCCGGGGGTTTGCTGCCCCAGCTTCCAGGCCAGGCCCTGCAGAGGAGCAGGGAAAGCTCCCAGCTCTGCTCCCACCCGTGTTCCCGTGCCTCAGTTTCCCCATCCAGTGGGGAGTGGCCATTTCCCCATCTAGGGAGCGAGGTTAATTCAGGTTGTGCTTTGAGGTCAGTGCCAAGCAGCTGCGGGGGGTATTC
>NW_010403427.1:544-938 GCF_000710305.1 Buceros rhinoceros silvestris
TGACCCCCGCCCCCCCCACTGCCCCCCAGAGCCACAACAACCAGGAGCTGAGGCCGCCCCGCTCGTCTCCCCCAGGGCCGGATGATGCCAACACGAAGCCTCCTCATCCTCACGCCGGGGAAACGGGCTCTGGGGGCAGGAGAGAGGCCACAGCTGCCCGTTGCTGTGACTGAAAGCCAAGGCGGGCTGGCAGGCCCTTCCCTGTGATCTTGTTAATTAAGAAATACATTTAATTAGCAGCACCCCAGCTGTGACTCAGCTAATCATCATGATCGAAACAAGAGCCGGACTCCAGCGCCGGGACATGGCAGCGCCAACCCCCGCTCCCTGGCCGTGAGCCCCTGGCTCCGCCGTGGGACCACAAAGCCCCCCCCAGGCCCGGCTCCTGGGATGC
>NW_010403428.1:0-710 GCF_000710305.1 Buceros rhinoceros silvestris
GACAGGGGTCAGGGGGGACCTGGCGGTGCTGCGGGAACAGACAAGCCCACCCACCCCCAAACCCCACAACTTCCAGCCCTCCCGGCCCCCTTCGGAGGCCTCTGGCACTCACCGACGTGTGAACATCCAGATTCTGAACCTGCTGCTCAAATTTGTCCATCACTGCTGACACCTTCTGCAGGTCCATGGAGCTCAGAGCCTTGTCCAAGGCCTTGGTCACCTGGGCCATGTTTTTTGTCACCTGCAAGAGGAGATTTGCTTTACAGGTGCTTCTCAAAGGCAACATAGGTCCCTGCTGAGAGGAAAACCCAGGCAGCAAGAGAGAAACCAGCATTCCTGACGCTCCAGCAGCGCCATGAGGCACGACAGGCTCTGGCCAGTCCCCCGCAGGTCCCCCTGGGCTGTGGGCTCCTCCTCGGGGAGCACTCCGGGTCCCAGCCCACCACCCTCACACCTGCCACGTGGCGAGAGGCTCCAGGCACGAGGTTTGATCCGAGCCCCCAACAAACCAGCCCCGCTGTGAGGCCACCCCAGACGGGCTCCTCAGAGGCTGAACCTGACCCAGCGGGTCTGAGCTGCCTCCGGGGGGTGGCAGGACCCTTCCTGGGGACAGGGGAGTCTGAGGTGGTTTGAGGGGAAGAGCTGATGTTGGCTCTGGGCAGGGCTCTTACCCCCTTCATGGCGACTGCTGTCTGCACATTGGAGGCCAC
>NW_010403429.1:0-2827 GCF_000710305.1 Buceros rhinoceros silvestris
TATTTGTACCTGTGGGATAGCACATCTGCAGTTGACGCAACTTACAGTCAAATCTGTTCAACTAATAGCTGTGTTATAATGCATCTGAACTTCATTAAAATGAGGTCAGTATGAAAACATGCAGCACAACATTCTGAGTTAGTGAATTATCCATTTCATTTTCTACTCAGGGCTGCCAAAAGATTATTATTTTAGACATACACAAATCACAGCCTTTGTCACAGGAAAATACAGGAATGCAGTATATACATCAGAAGTAGGAAGAACAAGACCACGGATATGTTAAGGGGCTGGCTCATGAAGTGGTTCAGCTAAAAAGTCTTACAATGATTCTTTATAAAGTCACTTACACAGCCTTTGCCACCCTTAAGCCTCCTCTCCCTATAAAGGCAGTAACAGCACATCTGTTCAAAGTGCACAGAGTACCAGAAACTGAGGTACTTTGATACTATAATCAAAGATATTAATACTATTATTATGCAAAATAAAAGATTATAATGGTTTGGGTGATTTCAGGTGAGCTTCATCACTATTCTGTTCAAGTAGCCTTCTTTTAGAATTAATTGAAAATTTAGAAGATTAAGCAAAGTAGTCTGCTGCACAGATTAAGTCTTTACTATTATCAAGGCTACCTAGTGTTCCAGTAAAAAAAAGGGGAAAAAAAAAGCTGTTCCAGCCAAAAACACATGATAATTTTTGAAAATAATAACCATAACAAGTAACTGAAAAATCAACAGGTCTATCGCAAACAACAAAGCAAAGCATAGAAACCATACAGCAATTTTTCAATGCATTCGTTTTATTGTTTCAATACCTCTAAAACAAAACTAGATTCTGAATGTCTTCCAAGTACTTAATTCTCATAACGGCAATGTGTTTTATTCCTCATTTTAAAGCCTAGAGATAGAAAAGTCTTCACTCCACTCTGCACTGAGAACTGTAAACCTATCGTTTTAAAGTGGTTAGAAAATTCAAGCAGACTGCCAAGTTGTCTTTGGTTAGACAGCTGCTCTGAGTTTTAGCAAAAAGTGCACATACAGAGGCATGTCTCTTCTAAACAAAAGCATAAAGCACACAAATTACTATTGAAGTATGAAAGCATTGTTCAGATTAAAATACACTGCCTCTAGTAACAACAGACCTTAAAGGCATCACTTTTCTTTGTTTTAATCAAGACACAGCACTGAATTTAAAAGCTGTTCCAAATTGCTAACGCATTTTTCAGATTTCTGTAAGGTAAATTTCTGTATATAAATTTCTGGTAATTTCTGTATCACCTATACATGCACTGAAAGTCAGTTGCACAGGAGAAACTGTATGGAATACATATTCTTACAGCCCCCTACACTCCACTCAGTTTTATGCTTCTAGGATTCAGAATAAGCAACTAAATCACTGGGTACAGTGCTCATGTCTCATAGCTCTTTCCCCTCAGAAGGGCTTCATCTTAAGACTTTTAGTGTACTCTCATACATAACAGAGATGCAACAAACCTTACTGTCACCAAGAAATGGTGACATATTCACAAAACAGTGTTAGGATTTTCATATTCTATTGCCCCATACAAATACAGATTACTTTACATAGTCACAAGTATGTACAATTGGCATATTCTACTTTATAAAACTGGAACAAACTACTTTGTGACCCCCAAATCAAGCAACAATAATTATACTTTCAAAAACCCACTTATTTGACTTAAAAAAAAGGGGAATAACTAATCTACTGCTCATTCATACCTGACGCTCGATTCAGACACGAAGAGGAGCAACGAGATAGGTAAATTCTTTAGCAAAACAAAGTCGGAAATTCTAAAAATACCACCTTGTAAGCCAAAGGGCCAAGACAAGATTAGTCTTTTAAAAAGATGGACAAAATTCTGTTCTATAATTTGCAAACTTTAAGAAGTTTTGACAATGAACCAGTTTTATCATATTACGCATATTATCGTCTTGTGAAAGCAAAAAGAAATCCTCTAATAATTTCCTGAGAAAGCAAAACACAGATGTGCTTCCAAAAGTAAAAACCCTATTATGCTTTAAAATTTGCATTCAAGTGTTATACAGAGACATCTCTAACTATTGAACAGAAACCTTGAATAAAGGCAGAATTATAAACTCCTTCAGATCTGAATTAACACCAGAGCTTTAATATCAGACGGCAAAATTAGTATCAGGTTATTTCAGAAGCTCTCAAAAGGTGAGCACATCTTTACACCTGGAGGAGCTGGAGTTAGAGCTGCTAGGGCACCCACCTTTACTGGAAATGAGTTATTTAGGAACCTAACAAACTAGTTTGGCAGGCAAGAAAACTTTCTAAACATACACGTTTTCAAAGCCAAGACTTTATGAAAGCTTCCAGATAACTCAATTTGCATTAACCTCCAAACGAAGCAGTCTACGAACGAAGCGGGCACAAGGCGACTCCTATTAAAACGTTACCTTCGATGTTCAGCTCAAAACAAACGTGGCAAAACGAGAGCGTTTCCTTCTCGGTCCCCAGCTTGCAGACACTGCAAACGTTATCATCGTCCAAATCGATGCTCACGAACTGCTCTTCGTTCATAGTGCCCTGGGGGGTGGGGGAAGCGCGACAAGGGACGGGACCGTTATTTCAGCCGCCACCCAGGAGAAGTACCGGCCACTCTGCAGCTGCGGAGGCGGCAGACAGCATCACACACCGCCCCAAACCCGACCCGCTCCGACACGCCGGGGCGATGGCGGAACGAGACAGGGAACGTCCCGGGAAAGTTTCTTCCTCAGAGCGCGGGGGCCGCGGTGTGGGCAGAGGCCAGGCCGTACAGCGGAGCCAGCGCGGACCGAGCCCT
>NW_010403430.1:0-222 GCF_000710305.1 Buceros rhinoceros silvestris
GCGCCTACACGTGGTTCGCAGCCAGTTTCCCCAGCGCTGCCAAGGAGAGCCAAGGATGGGGGCTGTGCAGCCTGGACAACGCACAGGCTCCCGCTCAGCCCCGGCTCCCACCACCTCCCCGCTGCCGCCCTGCCAGCCTCTCCCGCAACCTCTTTGCCCAGGTCTTTCGCGCCCGCCTGCAGCGCCCAGCAGCTACAGCTGCAGACGCAGGCACAGGGGGCA
>NW_010403431.1:0-7112 GCF_000710305.1 Buceros rhinoceros silvestris
TAATCACCAGGGCTGGAATGGCCACAGGGCTGCGAAACTCAGGTTTCAGTGCATACGGAATCACATGGGCAGGCGCAGGGGGAAGGGCAGGAAGGCAAGACGACAAGGACGCGTGGCAGTGATGGTAGCGCCGTGCTTTGGGACGCACTCTCTCCACCTCATTTGAGGTACACAGGAGCCCAGGCACTTGCAAACCCCAGAACAGTGAGCTGGAATGTAATTAACTGCCCACAGTAGAGGGGCACCCGAGTGCCAAAGTGCTCACTCACGAGTTTACAATGCGTGACATTTATACAACACTGTTGCTGCAATAATCTCGGTTCCTCCTTGTAACACAAGAGTCGAGGCCCGTGCCTTTCTCCAAGGTAGAGCACTACGAGTGTACTAAATTTACACGGGTGATAATAGGCAGAAGTTGTTAAATAGATAACTTGAGGCCACACAGCAAATCGCTGAGAGAAGCAAGAATGGAGCTAGGGCAATGCCTTGTCTTAGAATTCACCTTTTCCTTAGCAGATGTGGCTGTTTTCAGCAGAAAGTTTAAGGCCCCATTTATTGTTCCTCTGCTATGCTGAGAAATTTATTCAAATGAAGAGAGAGAACTGCTAACATCTCTACAGGCACCTCTGCTCCTAACAGCACCTGGAAGTATGGCACACTCAGGCTTGGCCCTGCTTCTTACTTCATGATGCTAGAATACAACAATTTCAGCCTGCAGAGCCTCGCCTCAAGGGCTCAGTTTACAGGAAGCTTCCTGAAGTCAGCAAGCTTTTTTTTAGTTATGATTTATTTCAATAGGTCTATGATTATTAGTAAAAACCCAGCATCAGCAGTAGCATCTAAAGATAAATACTTACCCTGAAAATACTCTTAGGTAAGTGGCCTCAGTTCAGCTTATTGTGGACAAGTGCTCACTTTATAAAAACAGAATCAAATTTGGCATTAGTTGGCATCCTTTTGCCAGTTCCAGTGAAGAAACTCAAAATGGAGTTGTCACAGAGACAGAACTTTCTTTACTCAGTAAGTTGGAATAGTTACATTAAACCCCTGCCGTCATCTGAAATACAGGAAGGAGAAAGATTTTTTTATGTTATGGAGAGAAGTCATCAGGGCTACTAAACTGCTTCATAAATTCACAAATCACTGTGTAAAAGAGCCATCAAATAATGTAACACCGAGAAAAAAAAAATCTTTGGTATAAATCTATTAAGTTCATGGTCTTAGATTATGTGTGAATTTGATGCCAAGTTTTTAATTTGCTTAAACTCTGAGGCCTGGATTATATGCCATATCACAGGTCTTCTTGAAATAACCAAGGGAAACGGGAGCTAAACCAAGGTGTCATTTCAGACCGGCCACCCCCAGCCTCCGTTCTGAAGCAATAAAGGCCTGATTGGTCTCCAGTGCATTTCTAAGTAGCCTATAGAGACTGCCAGTACCGAACTACGGCTGTTTCTCAAGCGCAGGTCCCTTTTACTCCAGAAGCCTAACTGTGTACTTTTTACTGCAGCCTGTTTATTCCAATTTACTGTATTGTGCTTGCTTTCAATGAAAAGTTATGAAACAAATGAATGGGTTTGAAAGGTTAAATTAAAAGTTTAATGAAACAAAATGTGGTAACAAATAAAGCCATTTATTTTACATGTATTTTAATGTCAAGGACTTTATTCCCATAATATGAAGAAATCATACAAAGTAGGAAAACAAAAACAAAAAAAAAAAGAAAAAGGTAAGTAAGTGGTATTTTCATACTTTTGCTTTCTCCCTCTTGCCAATTACTTGACAGAGTGAGGTTTCAGGTGGTTTGTTTCTTAAACTTTTTTAAACACAAAATTAAATTGCTATCAGTTAAACATTTATTGGTTGTTCAAGGAAATTACTACTGTTGAAATAAGCGTATCTGGAAATATGCACATACATATATACACACACATAAAATCCTGTGAAGAATTCAGTCTCATTAACGTTAATGGTAGTAAAAATACTTTAAGGGTGGACACATTTCATGTCTTATTTCTGATAATAATATACAAGTATTTATGTGTCAGTTTAACAATAGCTTAGCTTGTTTGCTCTTCAGTCACATATGAAACCAGGAAAGAATAAAGAAACTTCCACATTTGAAATAGGCTGGTGAGTGTTTCGGTTTTCTTCTGGTGTTACGGTTTTCAGGACGAGAAAGTTTATTTCTTGGCTTTTTGAAGATAAAAAAGTGTTAATAAAAGCAACAAATGCTAGTTACAAACATTGTAGGAACTGTATAAATAAAGAACAGTGAACAATTGTTTCCACTCTAAAGCTTTGTGCTATCTCTTCATAATAAACAACTAACACTGTGTTTCTTCAGAGTGTTAGACAAAGAGAGGGAAAACAAAGGAATATTTATAACTTAAGAAGGCGTATATAATTTTTGTTTAAAGGTCAAAAAATGTCTCCTGCATTTATTTTTACATCAGCCTTTGCTTCATCTGGTTATGCACTTGAACATTTTTATTTCACTACATAAAATAAGAACGTATTGTAAATATCCTCTCTGGCTAGCAGAGACTCGGACTTTCATAACATTTTCCATCTGACGTTCTCAGAGTACTTTGCAAACTTTCTCTCATAATTGTCAAATTATTGCAAGGCAAGTTAATATTAGTTTCTTTTACAAAGTAAGAAAACAGGCAGCAGAAATTTAGCAACTTGTCCAAAGTTACACAGGGAAGTTAGTAGGAAAGCTGGGACTAGAATATCTGCTCACTCTGTGCTACAAAGAGGATATTGCATTTCCTCTCCAGAAATCTTGGAAAATTCCACAGAGGGTTCATTTATGTTTTTCTTGTAACAAACTCCCTTCCAGAAATGGCTAATCATCAGTTATTTTTGCTGAACAAGTGTTTGGAACAGAATCAAATATAGGATACATTTCCAGGCAATTAAAAGGGCATTTTAATAGAAAATACAGTTAAAACAATGCTCAGGTTTTCTGGAAGATGGGAGAATATATAATAAGAATTAAAAGAGAATTCGGAATCTGAAATACTCTGAGTACTGACAATGTATGTTTAGAATTTTAAAACAGGTTTTTATATTTTGTATCTCAAATTATGTTCTACAAAAAAATATCAATATGTCTTTAACAGAATGGCAAATATGTAGACACAAGCAAGAGGACTAAGGATTTTCCATGAAGCTTGGCCCCCACTGCAGAACAGATTGGGAGCTGTAGTACAATGCCAAATGCCAACTTGCAGTTTGTGGACTCAGGCTGTAGTACATGGCTCATAGCAGGTCGGCGAAAGCCACTCTATTTACCGCTGAAATTCTAATGATGAGAGGGAGTTGTAGACCATGGAAAATTATGGTAATCCACAGGAAATGTGAGGAGTCTCCTGGGGTCCTTTAGTCTGGAAAAAACCCTCAGCTCTGGAATCAAGATTGTCAGCTTCAAAGCAACCCCTACCCAACATTTTCAAATTAGCTGAGAAATCACTTCTTGTGATCTAAAATAGGGTAAAACTTTATCTTTGGAATCCTAACAAGTTGACACCTACCAAAGCACAGAAAATAAAACTTTGCATTAAATTACTCTCTGAGTCTTGCCTGTCTTTGCTAATGTATACATTATACTAGTCGGCAGAGAGGGAATAAAATTTCTTCCTTTTTCTCAGAAATTACTATTTTACAGAAGGAAACAATATGTATTTACTACATCTGACTTGATTTTTTTTGGTTTTTTTGGCCAGACATCACATTTGACAGCCCAAAGACAGCAGAACGAGAAGATGCAAATACATTGATACCAAATACACCAAAAGCAGACTTAGTAGATAGCAGGGGTTAATAGTCCTTTACTGATAGCCATTAAACAGTCTGTTCTATGAAGAGGCTGTTTAGGCCTTCACAGTCAGTGACGCTCAGTAATGACCTAGAGGTGTGATTATCTCATTATCTTACTCTCCTCTTTTTCCTTCTGCTTAACTGTGCTTCAAAGAAAAAAAAAATTGTTAGGTGCTTTGAACAGTGACGGTAAGAGAACTGTATATTGCTTCATCAGTTTATGTGATGCTAATCTTCCCTGACACTCACTACTCGACTGAAAAGATCCCCACATTTCTGCAAGGTACCAGTTTTATTGGGTATTTTGTCCAGGAAGGAAGTTCACTAGCAAACTTTAACTGGCATTTTCCTTACCTATACAAAATGTGCTTTCAGTTGGAAAGATACTGTCTAAGTTCTAATCATGTAGACTGGCTAGAAAGAGATAACCAAAATTTTTAGCTATGGAAGTAATTTATCGAACAAGAGGAGACTCACTGAGCAAAGGTAACAGAACACGTACGTTTCTAAGAGAAATGTATTGCTATTTCTGCCTCTGGAAAGGAAATAGTAATTCCGGCTTCTTCTTCCCCAAATATTTTATTTATTATTTTTGTTTTATTCTACAGGCTTTAATTTTAACTAACATAAACACTGAGGACAAAATACAAAGGATTTTTTTGACAGCAGACAGGCTGTAAGTGGCATTTACTCTACTTTCAGCACGAATTTAAAATAGCCTTTTAATTTTATGTAAATCGTGGCATAAATTAATCAAATTTCATTTTTATTACATTAGCATATCAAAGATTTATTCAAGATTTTTAAAAAAGTCTGCTACACTTTAAGGTCCCAAACCTGACAATTGTTTAATGCAGATGGATACTGTCATCTGTCTCCAAAGACTGATGGTCACATCAAGATTTTACTTGCTTGATTTTCCTTCTTACCAGTGGGGAGAAAGTGAAGCTGTAATGAAACATTAATGACAATTATTCTTCGTGTTGAACCCAACATGTTTTTAAACAAATGTTTTTCAGAAGTCTTTCAACTGAGAGAGGTATCAGACCAGTGACTTTGAGATTAAATTCATGGATCCCATGGAGAGAGATTTGGCTGGTTAGATAACCACTCCTCAAGGTTTGAACAACTGAGTTCAGACCACCACAGACTCCTTAAAAAGCCCAACACTAGTTCCACAAAATAATCAAGCTGCTCCTAAGCTATCTTCAAAATGCAGACCTTCAGGTGTTCTTCTCCATGACTACCTAAAGTGGAAGGGCCCTAATGTAAACAGACCAGTAACAACAGCTACTGGCATGGTTGACAGGTGCCTGACAGTTTTTCCTGGGCATTTGTAGAACCTGCTAACCTCTCACCCTGAAAAGAAGCAAAGGCTCTACTTCACCATGAGGTGACCAGTATGGAACAAAGATAGCACATTAAGTATCTGATTCTTAAGTGCAGTTCTTGTAACCACTGTTCCCCCCAACCCCTCGAAATATTTTCATGTTCACTAGTCAGGCTCCCATGATAATTGAAGTTTGTGCAAATTCTGCTCATGACCAGACCCTCACTTCTCCTGGTTAGTGATCCAGGATCCATCTCAAAACTAAGCTGTACTTAGATCCACCAGTAATGTGGGCTTTCCCACAAGTCTCAAAGATACAAAGGCTTGTAGGCTGACTCAGTGTATAGCTGAGAGGTTTGTTCAGATAAAAGTTAGAGGCAGCCCTTTCCCTCCAGCAAAACACAGAAATGGAAGCTGTCTGCAGTCTTATAGGTTTTAACTCAATGGTTATAGCATTTGCTATATGGAAACAGAAGAACTGTACCTGCATGTAAAAAGGCTCAAATCCACATTTGACCCTTGCTAGGACAGTGATTTATTCTATAGGGAAGCTTTGTGAGGGGACAGACAGGACAGGTGGCCTCTGCATTTCTCCTCTTGATATTATGCCACTATCAGACAGGAAAGCGAGTTTCATGGAGCCAGAGAGAAGGCAAACAATGCAAATTTTGTATGGGGAAGAAAGTTGGAGCAGGACAAGAAAAAAGAGTAAGATTTTATCTTAATAATCAAAATGCTCATCTGGGATGGATTCTGATCACTAGTTTGCTGTGCTAACAGAGGTGCCCGGCTGCATTCTGTACTGGAAGAGGCTGAGCTGACATACACCCCACTGGCACAGGTGGTAAAAATGTACATATTGGACGCCACTTTGTCTTTTTGGCTACATTGCAAGAAAGGACTGATCGGGCTTATGCGTCTAACTGTAGGAAGTGGTCATTGCGGAGGACCCCATTGAAGTCACCTGAAGCTACATTCCTCACAAATTCATATCCAGGGAGTGACTTACCTAGAGCCCTGGGACAGCTGTCAAATCCTGATGTGCTCACAACAAACTGACTGGCACAGGGGTTAGATCTGAAACAATGTTTTACACAAGTATCAAGAATTGGACAGAAGATGTAACTGGAAGCAATAAACAATTTCTACAGCTATCCCTTGATTGAAACTAACACGACTTTGTTCCAGGCTGAATGACATCGGTTTAGATCTGCTGAGGGTAATTTAAGCGCAGAGTTCAGAAAACTCTCAGGGGTAGCGGGCCAACTTGTTATTTTGTTTCCACACACTCACAGGTACTATGCTGGTAGCAACTCGGTATGAGCCAAGACAGACATACCACTTCTCACTGAGACAGCAAGCTGTCAGTTATCAGCAATACATCCACCTCTTTGTGAAGCAGGGACTTCTGTCAAATTCCAAACCCCAAGGGAACCAAGACGTTGTGATTTCTACTAGCTTTGCTGGGCAACACTCAAAGTCTCTTTTGCTACAAATTACTATTTTCCCATTTATGCTAATCTGCTTGTACTCACCCTAAAGCCTCTCACTAGTATCGTTAGTCAGGCAGCACATCTCAGCTGAGGCAGAACAATAGCTGTTTTGCATCCGTGTTGTGCACTAGCTCGCAGGATGACAGGCCTGGTGCCATTGTGCCACCCTGCGAGCTGCAGCCCAGGCACGCTCTAGTGTGCTCTGCATGTGCTGTAACGTCAGCGGGGCCATTAGCGAGGCTCAAGGCGTACTCCACTATCCTCACAGACAGATCGTAAGCCTCCTAAAGCCGGGCTCAGAGGGGAGTTTAGGCAGAGACCAGCAGTCTTTAGTCCCTCACAAGCGCTACACAGCTGCTACTTCACACCGAAGGCGCTTTTGTTTTCCTATGTTCAAGACCTCGGTGCCCCTTGAGTTCGGCCTGGGCAGAGATCGACTGTTACGTCCCAACGAAGACGACAGC
>NW_010403432.1:0-864 GCF_000710305.1 Buceros rhinoceros silvestris
ATGGACGAGACGATGAGGCTGCACGAGGAGATGGAGGAGCAGAGCCAGCTGCCATGTGCTCTCAGCATTCTCCGCCGCTTCTGGTGGCTTTGGGGTTTGGCTGATGTCCTCTTCATGCCCATTGTGCTCGTCTGGCTCAGGCGGAGACACGCTGTCTCCAGCTGCCACTGCCAGCAGGGAAGAGCCAGCAGCGAGGAGGAGGAGGACGAGGAGCAGGACGAGGAGGATGACTATGAGGAGGACGAGGAGGAGCAGGAGTATGAGGATGAGGAAGATGAGGAGGAGGAGGAGGAGGAAGAGGACGAGGACGACGACGAGCAGCAGCAGAAGAGAGACCCGTACCAGGGTGTGGGTGAAGACACAACTGGACAAGGTGAGCACCTCCGCTGCATTTGCCAAAGCCCTTCCCAAGAGCAACTTCCTGACAGGGCCACGTCCAGCCGTGGGCGCGGGGAAGCTCCTACGAGGAGCTGGGTGGCCACAGGGACGAGACCACTGACCGCCTGCTGCTCGTGCTCCCGCAGCCACAGCCAGCAGGGAAGCTGCAGCCGCCAGAGGCGGGGGACAGCCGCCAGAGGCGGGAGCGGGAAGAGAAGCCAGGACCTTGCAACAGTCACGGTGACGATAAGGCTCTGGATAAGGTGAGCGCCTCCAGCGCGGTTGCCAAAGCCCTTCCCAAGGGCAGCTGGGCACTTCTTCCAGCGGAGCTGGGGCTGTCAAAGACACGCAGACGTGCTGCCGAGGGACACGGTTTAGTGGCGGACTTGGCCGTGGTGGGGTCGTGGTTGAACTGGACACTCTTCTCTAAGCGGAACGGCTCTGGGATGCTCTATCCCAGGCTCTGACGGGGGATCGTGCTGCTCC
>NW_010403433.1:0-2296 GCF_000710305.1 Buceros rhinoceros silvestris
TATTAGTATAGATGTTAATATAATATATTAATATAGATACTAGAATATATTCTACTCTCTAGTCTATTATGTCTCTATCTCTCTCTGGAGATAAATATCTATATACTGGGGGGCTGGATTAGACAGCCTTTAAAGCCCCCTTCCAACCCAAACAGTTCTATGATATCTCTGTAGACAGATATATAGATATTTTGACAAAGATTTAAAGGCACCCCCACGTTTCCATGCACGGGGATGCCATTGCTAGTCTTGCTCCTGTCTCCTCACCCACAGGTAACATCCACCAACACCCCGCACAGGGACTCCGCTCCTTTCCTCCAGCTTAACGCTCGAGCTACAGCGCAGCTTTAGTGCCACCTATAGCCATATTTATCAGTGCTGTTCCACTCGCCTCAGGGAAGGAAAAATTGCATCCAACCTGAAATAACCTGCCAGCTCCGACTCCGGCGTGTCCCACGCCAGGCGCAGTCACTCGCGCTGCCCACGTAAGCTGGGGATGCATGTGTTACTCCGTGCGTATGACTGTCCTCGCCGAGCGCAACACGAACGTGGGGCTGCTTGTAGTTTTTTGGACTCTCTACTAACAACTACAGGGGATACGTCACTGGGCTGTGGTAAGTCTGCAGCAGTAATGGCAATACATGGCATTTCTTGGCTTCGCCAGCACTCCCTGACCTCCTTACATGAGTGCTGCCAGTGACCATCACTGCTCCTGTGCTTTCAGGAATATAAAATCTTTTGACTAACCGGGTGAATACACGTTACCCTGAGCTTCTGATCACAGTGGGTATCACACTGGCTTGGGGGGGCGGGATATTAACGTGGGGGTTTTTTTAGTTAAAATAGCACGCTGCTGAATAAAGGACCTAATGTGTGTGTAGGCTGGGCTTGGCTGGCAGGAGGCAAGGCCTTGAATGCCACAGCTATTTCCTAAATAAAAATCACCCAGCTGGTCTGTTCACCAGCAGGTGACCAAAGCCAAACCCCTCCAAGGAAAGAGAAAAAAGTGTTCTTCTCAAGAAGGGAGCAGCATACCACCATCCTTCCAGGGTACCATGTGTCCAGCAGCACCTGTGAGCTTGTCCCACTTCCAACCTCTCTCCTGCAAGGCAGCATCTAACCCACCAGCCTCCTCCACACCAAAAAGCCTATTTAACCCCAGGAGCTGGGAACTGAGCTCCCCAGGCACAGTTTTCTCTCAAAGCCAGGCCTGATGCTTTTCTGGACATTTAAAGGACCTCTGCACCCTGCCAGAGCATTTCGGTCTGAGGCTGTGAGCAGGATGCAATATATACATTTATGGAGGAGCACAGCGCTTCCCTCCAGCCCAACAGCGTTTTTGTCAGGTCACATTATAAGCAAGTCACTTGTCACGGTCGCATTACAAGCACCTTCAGCTCAACACTGCACCGCCGCCTGAGCAGAGCGGGGCTGAATTGGCAGCAGCCTCCCGGTGTGCTCAGCTCCCTTCTTAGGATGGCCCTGCTTCAGCAGCTGGCCAACATCTGGAGAGAGCCTGGCACTGCAGTGGCCAAAAGCTCCAGCAGTGTCCCCGTCTCTCCTCCACCTCTGCTCATCTCAGTGCAGAGCAGTGCCGGGATGATGGGAACTCTGTTTAAAGTTGTGACCCAGCTCAGCTGAAAACTGCCTGGGAAAAGTGCATATAGGAAAGATAAAAAAAGAGGGAGAGATTCAAAGATCTCTCTTTATTTGCCTCTTTTTCTCCCTGTTTTCTGCCCTCCCTCTCCCACTGTGAAGGCACACTTCCCACGTTTCTCCGAGCCTGAAACTACGGTGTGTCTTTGCACTATCCAGATATATTATTCATGCAAGGCAAGAGTGCCAATTAATTAGGACCACGTTTATATAACTCTGCAGGTAAAGCTCTATGGAGCTGCTTGTAAGCCAGAATGGGACCTTATTTGTGCTGCACTAGAAATGACAGGGTTTAAATATTTATGAAGGAAGACACATGAAGGCAAAACCTCCGGTGAGAAGACCCTTGCAGGCCTGGCATGAAACAAGGACTTCAAAGGAGCAAGCTTGCTTTGCTAGATCAGACACATTCAGGACAACGAGCGATGGGCGAACTGCAGCCACCCCGCGCCCCTGGTGAGCTCAGAGCGGCACCGACACTCACAAGAAGAGGCTCCTGGATACCTTGGCTGCTGCTCCCAAACATGAGAATGAGCCAGAGAAGATGTGGAAGGGGAATTCCAAGTGTCAAACAAAAACGAATATTCCAGGTGGTTGCGTTGTTGTGACAGGCTCATTTATCTGAGCCACCAGGGAAAGA
>NW_010403433.1:2386-3975 GCF_000710305.1 Buceros rhinoceros silvestris
GGAAAGAGTAACTCTGGCTGGAACATCATCTTTCCTGACACACCAAGCACTGGAGCATGGAGAGGTGGTTCCCACTGGTACAGAAACTGGGTCAGACCTTCCCACCATGGCAAACAGGGATCTGATATGCTCTGAGCTATCACAGGAGCTTTTAGCCAGGATCGTCATGAAGGGATGCTCCAGGCAGGAAAAGGCTCATGCCTCAGGAACTAGTTCTATGAGCTTTCTAACCAAAGGCAAACCAGCGAGATGTGAGGCTTAGCCCACACCTGTGCTGCTGTAACGCAGGTCTCCTTGGAAATGGGTACGGGACTGCTGCTGGGACCGCTGCAGCGTCCCCACACTGCGGCGAGGCGGCTGTCATTTAATGAAAACCTGCCTACGAGATATATGACACCTGCGTATGCAGAAGGAAATAACAAACACCATTTTAGCTAATCTAAATGTAGCTCTAATTAATTGCTGGAATTTTTTTGCATTGCTTTATAAGAGCTTCCGGTAGACGGTCTTCTGCTGGTTGATGCATAAAGGAGCCGCAGCACCTTTTTATCCCTGGAAAATTCTGCACTGAGTGAAGCCTCCCATGGAAAGAGAGAGATGCTGAGATTTGCCTTGTATGTTCCTTATAAAGATCTGACCTTTGCTTTATACCTAGAAAGGAAAAAAAAATCCACAACAGGGCAGACAAATGAGGTTATGTAAAGCCCTCCCTGACTACAGCTGCTCACTGCTGCCAAGGGGTCTGCACAGAGGTTTGTCTCACAGGGTCCCTAATGCTCCTGACTGGGAGATGTGTTATACCTACAACTCGGCTGGAGTTACAGTGGTTAAACTGGTCCAGCAAGGCTTGTCCTGTGCCAACAACAAATGGAGGGCTTATTAGGGAACTATATATAATCTGTGTATACACAAGGAAAAAAAAGTATATTCAAGTCTATTCACCCTTCTGCATCACATAAATATTTCCCTTAGTGCTATTTGATCTATTGGTATTTAATTCTCTAATTTGTTTTTTCTTGGAGGGGTTAGTTCTGGTGCACGTTTTGAATTCACAAGACCAACTCTCAGCACGAGGGAAAACCAAGCTGCAACTCTACTCCCATGAAGGTCTGGGTTTCAAAGCTGGCTTGGGGATTCTTACAATTAAAGACAGCTGCAAAGCCAAACCTCTCCAGCTGCTGGAATAAGATTCAGCCTTAAAGAAGGATATTGGTCAGCTGTTGCAAAAGGAGACCCAAGTGTCCAACAGATGCAAGGAGGCATGTGAAGGATGGCAGCAGGTCTCAGCGGCAGCATGAAGTGCATCAAGAGACCACCAGACAACCTCCTCATCCGACTTTTTATATATGCATCTGATGTTATTGTCGGAGCAACATTATGAGATGGTGGATTTCCCTCAAAAGGCCCTAAAATGCGAGGAACTTTGTGAGAGAATCAGAACCCCTGGGTTAGGAAGGGCAAGGTGGCAGAAAAACTGAAATTCTTTCATTTCAAGCATTACTGGTAGAAACAGGAGGTGTGCTATTCCTGGCAGTATTTAAAGACAAGATTGGAAAACCACCAAAAAAAAAAAAAAAAAAAAACATTAC
>NW_010403433.1:4062-14386 GCF_000710305.1 Buceros rhinoceros silvestris
AAAAAAAAAAAAAAAAATCATCTACTGGAGGTCTGCACCAATTCACTCCAGGCTTTTTCGAGCTTGGCATCCTCCTAGTCAATCCTTTTGCTGTGGCAGGTGGGTCCAGCTGATGCACTCGCTCAGCCCGGCACCTTTATGGCATCTTATAATGAATCGGAGCTCTGTCTACAAGCACAGTCATGTGCCTGGCAGTACCAACCAGGCTGACTTACAAGTCCCAGAAGCCACCAGCTACCAGTGTTTACTTGTCCTGGATGCTCTGTTGGGTTTTAACGGCCAACTTCACTTTGAAAACACGGTAATCTGAGTCTTCCACTGGTCCCTCCTCCCAGAGATCTGCTGGTACAGTGCTGCCTACTAGAGTCACACCCCATCTTAGTCAGACCATAAAGAAGCATGGAAGAAACCCTGTTTCCGTCAAGCAAAATAAATCCAGAGCCAAGAGTCAGCAACTGAAGTCAGTGCAAAGCTGGCGAAAGAAAAGGCAGAGGCCAAAAGGCAACAGCCTGGCTGCTGCTGAAGGGTTTGGGTGCTGCTGGGGTGGGTAGGATTGCTGGAGCAGCGCTGCTTTCTGGAGCAGAACTGTCGTGACATAGATGGGGTGTGCTGGGTGCCTCAGGCAGCGGCACAGCCGTGACAGCTGCTGTGTGGTAGCTCTGTCTGACCATCAGGTGCTTCCTGCCCCAAAATGTCTGCGAAGGACAAAGACCAAACTACACCCACCACTGGCTGGCTGTGCTCGACATAGTGGGACAGCCTAGGAGTACAACACCCTTTCAACACCCTTCCTCATCCCCAGGCTGAGGCAGCATCCCTCCCCACGGCAGACACTGGAACTCCTCTGGCAGCAGAAAGCTCATGGGAAGGATGCTCAAAGCTGCTTGTGCGGCTCCATTATCCCACTCCCTGCAGGAGTGATGGACCTTTCTCTTCGCTAATCTCCACTCTACTATTTATCTGGTTCCTCTACAGCAGCCCATGGCTGATACACACCACCTTGCAGCACCACAGCCAGCTGCGCTGAAGTGTCCCTGTCTCAACCCACCATGTTTGCAACAGAAGGTCTGTACCTCTTCAAGGACTCCTGCTTTAATCCTCACCATAGCAACCCAGCTATGTTTCTCGCTCGCCACGCAAACGGTGTCTAATAGAGAGGAGAGCTCATTTTACTCAGTGGATGGAGATGCAGGTGAAGCTAAACCTGGCTAGACAGACCTGAGAAGATGGGCACCTCAGAAGATGCTGGGGTCACCAGAGCTACCTGCTCTCCCTTAATCCTGGCTGAGACCTGAGTGGTCCTACGCCAGGATAGGCAGAGGATGGCTGCTGGTTACAGTCCCACTGTCTTTCCACGCTTCACCAACATGGCAGGAGCATGAAAACGCCTTTGCTGGCTTTGCTCCAGCAGATCACTTCCGTTCAGCGCAGGTCTGGAAACTGTAAGGCAGCTGGGTGGAAGGCAATGGGTCAAGAGCCCGGGGAGGCTGTTGGAGCCACCAGAAACGAAGGCATTGATTTTAAATCCTGGCTGTGGTGGCATTAGCTTTTAATGACATGGGGCAAAGAACCGGGGCGTGGCGGGTGACTGGCAGAGCCAGGGGAGTGCTGTGCAGAGCCCAGTCCCACAAGGTTCTGTAGCTCAAGGCAGAGCTCTCCAGCTTAGCAAGGAGATTAGTCCTCCATTCAAATCCTGCCTGGAAAGCGGCAAAGAGAAAGAACAATTTTCTGGTATGTGAAGAGAACATATTAATACAGCGGCAGGCATTGTATTCATTACAGGATTGCAGCTAATCTGGTGTCTGCTTTTATTCTGTCCTTGTTCTGCTCCTGCACTGCTTGCGGCAAGCAGACTGGGATGAAGGCAGAGCCAGGCTTCCTTATCACAGGCCTCAGATAAACATCCACCGGGACAGGGGATTTTGGGATGTATCTATGTGCAAACCTTGTCTTCTCTCAAAGCAGCTCGCCAGCTTTGGGAAGGGTGCAGGAGGCAAGCAGAGCCTGACCTACAACACATGGAACACACGGTGCTCTGTGCTCTGACAACATATTTACAGACCTACATATTTACCAGACTGAAAAAATGCTTTGCCTTGGATTTGCCAGTGTTGGTTTTCACCCCGGGGGGCTCAGAGGACAACCTCAAAGAGAGGCCATACCATCACCATCATCACCACCATCAGCTGCCTGAAATTCCTTCCCGTCTGTGCCTCTGGCCTGGGGGCATTACCAAGAGAGAGTTGGGTTAAAGGTAACAAGAGTCCTGCAAATTAAGGGGGTAGCTGCTCTGATAGTCTATTTACTGCAAGTCCTTTTTGCAGACATATTGGTGACCTCTTCAGAAAGCTAATTTAATTACCCTTAACATGTGAACCCTTCAATCATAGACTTGTGATGAGCTCAGTGTGAGGTAATTGGTGGGGGTTTTTTTGTGCAAAATCCCATCGAAAAACCCAAGAGCAGGGGAAAAGCTCCTTGATGTTCTGGTGGACTTGGCAATCCAAGAACCAGGAGCTACACCACAAGCAAGCGCTTCCTACGGAGCACGCGGCCACACTGAGCAGCTCAGGGACACCCAAAGTCACCCGGTCAAATCCTGCAGCTGGATTTTAAATAGGGTGGATAATTTTATGACCGATCGTATTTGTAGCTGGTATGTTAAGACAAGGGTAATGAAATCTTATGCTTCGGGGCACATATGGATCATTGCACAAGTCAGGCAGGCATCTGCCCCTCCCCTATATGAGAAATTGTAATTGGCAGGGACTGGAAGGACTGGAGCTGAAATTGGGGACTAAAGGAGACACAAGTGGCACATGGATCTGGGGAAAGGGCAAATGGAACTTCTCAGCTTCTTCTCAGCTATGACATTCCACAGCAGCAAATAACGGTAATGAACTTGACAGATGCCTGGACCAGTAAGAGTTTTGCCCACCTCAATGGAATACAGCCATCACCCCAATAACGGGCTAACTCTGCTCAGGAGTTTCAGGGATTCCTTTAAGTTTCGTATTTCAAGGGCTTATTTATGGCAAACCAGCTCCGTTACCTTCACAAGAGTTGGCAACACTTCCTGTGGGGAGGAGAGTGGTTGGAGGTAGGTACGCAAAAAGGATGAGTCGGGGGGGTTTGACCAGTGCAACAAAACGTTTGGGGTGACCAACTAGAGATATTAGGACATGATCATCTTAAAAAAAAAACAGGCTGAGAACAATCACTTGGGATGTGCCAGAGATCCTGCTGTTCCACCCAAAACCAGCCTTTGCCAGCCCATCGCTTGGATCTGGCCAGTTACCTCCTCCAGCCTTCGCCTCTGCTCCTTCTGCTCCTCGATCCGCTTCTGCCGCTCGGCCAGCAACTGCCGCTTGTGCTCCTCGTTCTCCCGCTGCTGCTGCTCCAGCTGCTGCCGGCGCAGAGCCTCCGACCGCTCCTTGTTCGCCAGCTGCAGCCGCAAGAAATCCCGCCTCAGCGTCGACTCCCCAGGCAGGTTTAGGATGGAGCTGCACAGGAGAGAATCATCAGAGAAGGTTCTCCTCCCTGCATGCTTAAGCCTCTTGCCAGGGAGAGTTAGGAGTGGTTTTCCAGTGTGGGCCCTCTCCCCTTCATCCCAACAGCATCTGAACACTGTCCGTGGCTCAACGGTAATTTATTTGCTAAAGGTTGCCTTTACATTAAGTTTCTAGCCAAAGCCTCTTGTGCTGCAGTGGCACACACTATATTTAGCTGTTCACAAAGCACATTCAGCATGAATCACTGCCAGTTATTAAAATACTACATTATCTCAGTGAAATAATGGAATAACCTGATACTAATTACAATGGCTTGGAAAATGTCACCAAAGAAAGTTCCAGGGCTACCGTGCTTGCAGCAGCACCAGGGAGGTTTCATGGTGAGAAGTCACATGGAAATAGGGAGTTTCTCTTGGATGTAAGGAACTGTATTCAAAAAAAAAATTGTCTTTTTGGCCTGTTTAGGAAACTGGTTGACAGAGGGGCAAAGGAGTCCAGGAAGACTGGACATTTTTTAAGAGGGAAATCTTTAAGGTGCAAGAACAAGCTGTCCCCATGTGCTGAAAGACAAGCTGGTGGGGTAGAAGACTGGCCTGACTAAGGAGAGAGTTTTGGCTATAACTCAGGAAGAAAAGGAAAGTCTATGGCCTTTGGAAGAAGAGGCAGACCGCGGAGGGAGACTACAAAGATCTTGTGAGGCTGTGCGGCAAGAAAATTAGAAAGGCCAAAATCCAGCTGCAACTTAATCTGGCCACTGCCAGGAAAGACAATAAAAAAATGTTTCTATAAATACATAAACAGCTGAAGGAGGGCTAAGGAGAATCCCCATCCTTTACTGGAGGCAGTATCCTTTACTGGGGGAAACACAGTGAGCAAGGATGAGGAACAGGCTGAGGTTGTCACGCATGGGCTGCCCAGGGCAGTGGTGGAGTCCCCATCCCTGGAGGGATGTGCTGATGTGGTGCTGAGGGACATGGTTTAGTGGTGACTTGGTAGTGCTGGGTTAGTGGTTGGACTTGACAATCTTAAAGGTCTCGTCCAACCAAAACGATTCTGTGATTCTGTCTTTAATTTATCTCACATTTTTTCCGCATCTAAACGCCCACATTCCCGTGACAGCACCACGCCATGCTGCAGATCCCACAGGTGATGGCGTACCCGGGTCTTCTTCCCCAGAAGGTGATCTGTATTACCAGTTTATACCCACGCACCACCTAGCAGAGAATATACTCTGTTCTGCCAGGGAACGGCACTCAGTGCTCAAACTGTCCTTTTTCTATTTCTAGTTCATACGAGCCTGTAATCCGCGTTGATTTTACCACAGAGCTAAAGAGACGTAAGGGCAGAAATGAAGTGCTGATTCTTACCTGGGTTCTCCAGAGTCATTTTCCTCCTCCTCCTCCTCACTTCCACTGTACTCGTACTCTGTCTCATCTAGGAACAGAATTGTTCATCAGTGCCCTTTGCTGGACTCATTTGTTTTTCCAGTGGTTGCAAACCCCTGAGCTCTGAAGGCAGAGCAGACAACTCTTTTTCTTTTCTTGTGTGACAAAGAATAAGCAGCTTTATTTCTCTGCATTTCCTGTTTTCACAGGGGGCTGAGATGCTAGGGAAGCAGGGGTGGTCTCCCTGGGTGCTGGCACCTCGCGGCTGGTGCAGCATAGCAGGCAACAGCCCCACTAACCAGAGACACTAATGCGAAGATGGGGGGTGTCCATAAAATAATAATGTAGCAAGGACAGTGAGTGACCCCCTTTTTCAGGAGGGTTCTTCAAAGGGAGGTGCACCACAAGCTCTTGAAGCCACAGGCACTGGAAGGTGAGATTTAACCACAACTCTGAAGGCACCAACTCCTCTCTCCCTAAACATATGCTCTTCCTATGCAAATCCATGTATTTTCCAGGCAATGAAGACATCTACATAAAACCCCACTGCAATGTTGTGCTCCATACTGTGATTTCTATTGGGATATCATCTTTATCAGATGAAGGGAATGATAGTAAGAGAAAGGCTAATTTATCCAATTACCCTCCATCTCCAGAGTCCAACCTTCATTTGCCAGACAAACACATTTAATGCTTCACTGGGATTCTGTTTTATTGTTTTGATGGTAGTGAAATCTATTAGAAGGGGCTGGAAGGTATGTATGAAAATTTAATACTGCTAGCAATACGAAGAGAAACAGCAACGTATTAATTCGCTGGATTCTACAAATGCACTTTCCAAATTAAAATTTGTTTCACAAACAGCTGAATCCTTTAACAAGTTTCCTCAGCTATCGGATCTTCCTTTCAGAGAACTTCGACAGGGCCTGGAGAGTTCACTGGAAACATCCGGTTTAATAGGTTATTCCCCGTCAATGGAATGCTTGGGGCGAGGGTCTTATCTAGATGCTCATTTGCACAACTCTGCTCATCGCTGGTGCAGCATGAATGTCACACAGATCAAGAGACTTGGCATGAAATACGTGAGCTGGGACAAATCCAGCTTAGCAGCTTCTCCCTCCCACACCCCAGCTCGTATACAAGCAGACCTAAATTTTATACACACATTTGAATAAATCAAAGCTTAAACGTTCCATGTGGAAATTAGCACCTGGACAGAAAAACCACATCATTTTTCATCAGGAAAAAAAAGATACTAAAACACTAATTAGCTTTAGTGACAGTCACCCATAGGCTATATATGAACACCAGTGTTTTGGTATGGATATTTACTCTGGTTTCAATGACTGAGAGCAATCAAAATCAAACAAAATAATCTGATCTCAAAATCATAAGAAGTGTGGTCACACAGAAGGACCAAACCTATTTAATTCAACCAGTTTGTGAACAAACTCAGCCATCTGAGCAAGGGAAACCGGTACTGAGACCATGAAGACCCACTCCTCTTTGCCTTCCTTCTTCTACCCATATGCTTCACTCGCGCGGGTGTGCCTTGCTCTACACCACGCACCTCCACACACGTGGCAGAGGTCAAGGATTGCCCAGAGTGCTGCTGCTCCACTAACCCTCCTCGCTTCTCCACTAACCTTTCTCGCCTCGCTTCTTTTTAGTCCTGTCGATGTGGTCCTTGAGCTGGATGCGGACCTGCCTTTCATTAGGCTGGTCTCGGATGAAGGGGTGCTTCATCAGCTGCTCTGTGGTTGGTCTCTGGCTGTGGTTCTTCACTAGGCAGCTCTCAATGAAGGACTGAAACTTTTTAGACCTGGCCAAGGACAGAAAAGGAAGGTACAGAGGAAAACAGGTAAATATATAAATTCTCATGTTAGAAAGTGAGAAACCTGTGGGTATTTGAGAAGATCCTTTGGCTGCTACAGAGTTCTTGCTCAGATGCACCCTTCCAAGAGGATTCCCAAGACCTCTCTGTTGATGCTTGTCTCAAAGCTGCACCATCACATGTGTCCTCCATCATTTCATCCTCTCCTACTCTTTCTACACATGCTCCTATCCCGGTAGAATTAGGAGAAAACACCATTTAGATGAGTCTGGAGAAAGTTGGGAGCGATCAGTATGACTGGGGAATCATCAAAGCCATCAATGGCAACCAAGAAAATGCAAGGCAGTGTTCCTCCTTCCCTTCCTTCTGCCCTGTGAAACTGCAAGTAGAAATGAGAGACAACGCATACGGATCTAAATGCAATTCCTTTACGGATTGTTTCTCCTATTTTATGGCCCTGGGCAGTGTTTCAAGAGATGTACCTTTCTGAAGACGAGTGGGACAAGTTAGGTTGATGGTTTTTTTCAGATGTAACCACCTGACACTGTACAGTTTGCTAAAGCTCAGACAGTGATGCGCACTCCCTGCAGCCCTTCCCTGCTCTCTCAGGGAGACCCATCAGGTCCTGGGGGCCACCACATCCTGGTCTCCCTCATCCCAGATCCAGGCAAATAGGACATGCTCTTCAGGCAGCACAGCTTGGGCAGAGGTGGGGTGGGAACACAGCTGCGGGTGACAGAGCCTAGCCCCTCATCACAGCCTGCCTTCCTGCAAACAATTAAATTCTCTCTCAGCTAAAAGAATTTCATCCAGATTTTTAATAAACTATTTTCTCGTAGTCTCAAGTGTTGCATATCCAGTTCTCCTGGAATTAATTCCACCACACTGCAAACCCGAGAGAACAGGGATTTACAAGAAAGATGTTGACAGGCCTCTAGGCATTGTGTTGCTTTAGCAGTGCCCCGGTTTTGGCTGGGATAGAGTTAATTTCCTTTCCAGTAGCTGGTGCAGCGCCATGTTTTGGATTTAGTATGAGAATCATGTTGATAACACACTGATGTTTTTGGTTGTTGCTAAGTAGGTGTTTATAGTAAGTCAAAGGATTTTCGGCTTCTCATGCCCTGACAAGCGAGAAGGCTGGAGGGACAAAAGAAGCTGGGAGTGGACACAGCCAAGACAGCTCACCCCAACTGGCCAAAGGAGCATTCCACACCATAGGAATGGTTACACACATGCCCAGTGTGTAAATTGGGGAACAGTGGATCACTGCTGGGGGACCGGCTGAGCATTCAGCAGCACACGCTGAGCAACTGCACTGTGCATCACTTTCCTGTTTTTTCTTCCTCACTCTCCTTTTGTAATCTTCCCTTTCATCACAGTTATTATTACTATAATATTTTATTTTTATTTCAGTTATTAAACTGTTCTTACCTCAAACTACAAGTTTTACTTGTTTTTGAATCTCCTCCCCACACCACCAGTGGGGAGGAGCAAGCGAGCGGCCACGTGGTGCTTAGTTGCTGGTCAGGGTTGAACCACAACAAGCAAATAGGAAAATGAGTGTAAATTAATGTCAGAAGCCAACAGATACTACAGAATTGCATTAGAAGTAAAACAATAAGCTTTCAGGGATTTTACTCTTAAGCTGGCAGACTAGAAGTGATTTACCTTTTAAGTGCTAATCCATACAAATTGAGATGCAAAAATAAAATACACTACTGGATCCAATTAATCCTCCCTCCAGCTTTATTAACGAGCAAATCTTCCTTCCCCACCTTGCCTCAACAAACCCAGTGTCTCAGTGTATCCAGAAGGGACAACCCATGTGATGCTCAAAACACAACAGTTTCCAAAACATGATTCTCCCCTGGTGGGAGGAAGCTGGAGAGACTCCAGCCACTGCATGTGTGTTCCAAAGCACCCACAACTACCGTCGAGGTGAAGTAGCTAAAAAGTTATCCCCTGGTAAGTGATGGGTTTGCCCATCTCTTGGGGATGGGGGTCCCAGAGCCCTGCGATGCCCTAAAACACCTTTGCATCCTTGAGCTGGCTGAGCAGCTATGGACATTGACCAGCTCAGGCCTTTGGTCATCCCCAAACCTTCCTTTCCAAAAAAGCCTGTCCCATGGCACAGTTCAGCCCTCACTGGAGCTGGAGCAGAAGATAAGGGCTTTCTCGCTGGCTCTGATCCAGGAGGACTCTGTCACACCACTCCTCCCCTCCCCTGGCACAGGTCAGCCCACCTTCACAAAACATGCCCTCCTCCAGCTCCTGGGGTTTGTAAAGCTTATATCTATGTTTGCGAAGTCTTTGCAGCTGCTTGGTGAAACGTGGTATCACAGTGCAAATAGCACCTCATTAACAGATAGGGTTTGTCATCTCTTACAAGGCAGAGCCAGGGAGCGTTTATGGGAACAACATCACTAAATCTCGAGTTCATTTTACCTGCAGAATGTAGAAAGAAGAAAATAAAGCTTTGTTGCTGGCTGGCTTTAATTGGGAAAGAAAATGGTGCCCAAGACTTTAATTTCATAGGCGAACTATTTTAAAAGCAAGTTCAAGGATTTAGTAAGTACAAAAGTATTTTCTCTCTGGGATTTTCAACTCGGGGCAGCTCCCATGCCTCTGTTCCCTCTTGACTTTCCCTGACTTACTCTCAACCCTCAAGGGGTGGAAGCTGGAGCTGCTTCACGATGACTTCCCAGGGGATCCTTCTCTCACAGCACCCGGGATGCCGTCTCTGGCGTGGGCAGAGCACAGCCCTGGACAGACCAGCTGACCATAGGCAGATAACACCACAGGTCACCACCACAAGATGGGCAAACCTGAGACAGCCACCGGTCACATACGGGGATGGTGGTGCCAAGAAACAGCTCAGTTTGCATAAAGCACATCCTGGTATCTCAGAGCAGCGACTAAAACACAACTGCCACCCCAGCCCTGTTTTTACCTTAAGAAGATGGGGAAATGTTCTGCTCAAAACCTGCTTTTGTCAGCTTCCCTCTGCCTGGAGGCTGAGAAAGCCTTTGCTGAATAAACAGCACTTTTGTATGAAAAATAAACTCTAAAGTCCTACAATCCATTTTGAGCTGTAGCAGCGAAGATAATGAAGTAGAGACTGTTGATCTGGCAGAAAGCAAGCATTTAAACTATCTTCTCAGCTGACTAATGTATCCTCAAAAGGCTGTGCAAGGACAGTGAGCATCTTTGGCACTCTCAGCAGAGGCAGGCAGGAAAGGCCCCTCTCCTCCTGGTTTGGTACTGGAGCAGTTGATGATGGGCTGATAAAATTAAGATGCCTCCTGCCAAAGCCGGGGTGAGTTTTTAGGGGCTCATCCTAAGATCCCACCACCACACATCCAATGCAGAGGACTCCAAGTCCCTCTTGCTTCTCTTCCAGCAACAAAATACCTGCTGCTGTGGCACCTACCAACTGCTCTTCTCTTTTTTTTGCGTGTCTTCAACAAGATAATAAGCATAATCTCTAGGAGTAAGGCAAAACTCCCCTCCATGAGCTCAGCCTATCTTGGAGCAACGGGCAGTGCTGTCTTTCTAACATCTGGCAGATCTTTTCTGACCAAACTACTGCTGAA
>NW_010403433.1:14499-17788 GCF_000710305.1 Buceros rhinoceros silvestris
TGAAACGAAGATGAGTGTTTTTAAGGACTCCAGCTCCATCGGTACAGAACATACAGTATCAAAACAACATCTGCTGGGCTTCAGGAATATTTTTCCTACGGGTTTTTACTGGCATGCTCTGATTTTTTTTCAAAACAGCGATGTATTTTTTCCTACAAATTTTTAAAATTAAGCCCAGACTAAGTACAAATCTCCGCATTCCTAGGCCTTCAAGATAAACTATTCTTTTTTTGGCCTGGATACATGTTTCCACTTGAAAACGGAACCTGTCTGGAAAGAAATGGGAGCCAAGTGAAGTGTCATCTGGCTTCAGGCAGCACAAACCGCTTTGGAAAAGCCGACCGGGCGCTGTGAAATGGCAGTGTGAGAGAGCATTCCCCTCTCTGCCTGCCTAGGAAGCCCTCAAGCCCATGGTGAGAGACTCCTTCACACCAAATTCCCTCTCCACAGGAGATCAGGACCTAAACCTGCTCTCATCGGAATGATGCTGGAGACCATCGCCAACCCCTGAAGCTACGTAAACATAAACAGCAGGTCCCCAGTGCACCTGGGGCCAAGAAACAAGTTGCTCCAGAAACATTTTTACAGTCATTAAGTCTGAGAAAGAGACTCACCACTTCTTTGATTTCAACCTCGGGGCCGGGTTGCGGGGGATGAGGAAGAGGGCTCTCATGGGATGCATGTCACAGAGAGCTGCAATGTACAAGGAGAAGCATTAAACAGAGCACGGCGTCTTGCAGGGCCCCCTGGGATTCCTAAAGAGAGTCTACACGCCCAGCTGGGGAGACCCGCGTTTCCTCTGAAACTACAAGACCCATGGGGCAGGAGGAATTGCAGTGACAACCTCCTAAGAACAACCCCTGCCCGGAGCTTAGGTGAGGGCTGATGTCCCCAGCCAAGCGATGCGTGTGTCCCCAGCAAAACCGGGTCAGCAGGAGGGGCTGGTTGGAGACACCTGCGCGCGTCTGTGGGTCCCAGAGTGCTCAGGAGTCATACAGGGTCGTGCACCTTTGCTCACTGCCCATCCTGTCCCCTGGGCCACACTGCCCTGGCAGCTTTGTCCCCGTGGACCCTGTGAGCTCCATCTCAGCGAGCTCAGGTTGCTTGGGAAAACCTTTGCATGGTGTTTCTTGCAGAGAACCGAGTGCTGGCTGGTGCTCAGCAAAACCCAGCACATGACAACCCACGGATAATGAGAGCAGAGCAGTGCATCTACTTACGGGGAGCGCCTTCTGCCATCTCGATGGCCGTTATCCCCAAAGACCACAAGTCGCTCTGTAGAAGAAAGCAGAGGGACATAAGTGACGCAGGAAGCATTGTCACAGCGGCAGGCACCAGGTGGTGGCGGAAGGGTGGCTCTCCCCAGCCCAGAGGGGAGCCAGGTCTCTGCGTCCTCTGCAAGCCCCTGGGCCCACACTTTGGGAGCTTATCTCATCCTCCTGCCATGTGTTGGAGCTTTAGAAGAGGCTCCCAACCCCACTGTTTATCTCAAGATTTATTTCAAAACCTTTAAGGCATTTTCAGCGTGGGATACGACCACCTCACTGGGTCATCGCTCCCAGTAGCTGTGGAGAGGATGCTGCCTGGGGGAATGCTGATGACCTGAAGGTTCCCTGCTGGGGGCATCTTAACGAGCCCTGACACTAACAAAGAAACCCCCAGCTCCTGGATGAGTTGCTGGCATGTTACTCCCTGGCTGCAGGGCTGGGTTAAGCAGCAAACCTGGCTGCTGCCTCCCTGCTTTAAACTGGGTGATACCCATCCATGGATCTGATAGAGCTCCATAGAAAACAGGCTGCCTGGAATAGATTAAAACATGAAGTATCTTGAGGTACCTCAGGAGACTCTCGTATCACAGACTGCTCATTAAATGGAAGTCTGAAAAGTGGTGTTTCACCAGCAGAAGGAGAAATAGACTCTTTTGTTCACCTTGTTCCCCAGCCCTGCTCAGTGCACATGTTGGATGAGTCTCCTGAATGATCAGAGCCCAGAGAACACACCTGTTTGGAAAACTCTTTGATTTCATACTTGTATCACTCTTCCTTCCATTTTCTCCCTTGCAAACGGGAACATGCGTATCCCCAGCTCCCTGCCAGAGAGCAGTGGTGAGCTCCCCTCCAGCACCTCCACTCCATCCCAGCATCACTCACAAGCTGCGGCTGCACCTCTAGATCTGGTAAGGAGCCCCAAAGGACAGCTCAGCTCTCCCAGCAGCAGCTGAGGCAGAGACAGTACATGCCTGGTGAAAGAAAACAAGCACCTTCCCAGACGGCACTGCTGCAACTTGTTTTTTTGGCAGAAGATGGCCAATTCATTATTCTGGACACCGTGTATCAGGCTGCTAATGATTCACAATCCCGCACCCGCTGCATCGGGAACAGGACCCAGATTAATTTTGGTGCCTTCATCTCAGGCACAGCCTCTGACACATCTCCAAGGGGGGTGGAGAGACCTGCCTGAGACGGGAGGGTGCTAAGAGCAAGGGCACAAGCTGCATGGGCCCAGGGGACCAGAACAAGCCTGATGCTATGTAGCTGCAGCTGATGTTTTCTGGAGAGCAGCTAAACTCCTGTTAGCACATCAAAACCAGCAAACGTTGTAAACAGGTACACCTCAGGGTGGAAGGGACAGACTCTGCCCTCCAGCCTTCCTCCTGCACCTCCCGCTATCAGGTCTTGCTCTCCCTTTGCCCTGACCTCTGCCACATCCCCGAAGTCCCACATCCGTCTTCTCCTCTCCATTTCAAGGGCTGCCATTCCCAAACCATCTCAAGCCTCTAAACCTGCAATTTAGCAAGTAAATCCAGAAAGGCTGTTTTTTGCAGCACAGAGCCCCAAAAGCTCAGCTAGAACTAGAGAGAATCTCTAGGGACCACAAACACCTTCGCACACACACCAGCAAGGAAAGACGACTTGGATTTTAAATTTCAAGGCACTTTTCCTCATTTTTAACTCACGTCCCTCCCTTACAAATGCCCTCCTTGCTACACATCTTTGTACCTGCTTAAAAATTCTCTCTCAAATCTTGTTTCCAGCCCTTTCGCAGGACAGTCTCTTCCATTCTTTGTTGCTGGTCAGCTGGGATTTCTGCCGCGTGCTTAATTATCACAGTCTTTCCACACGATTCAGCACACATGACCCCTTCCCTTTGGGCTGCTGCTGAACTCCTTCCAAATTCCTAGTGTGTCTTTCCACATCGAGGTGCCCAGTGTTATACACGAGATGCCAAGTGATCTTAAAGCTGGAGCATTATAGAAAGGGATTATCGCCTCCTAAGTCTCAGAGAAAGC
>NW_010403433.1:17874-22747 GCF_000710305.1 Buceros rhinoceros silvestris
AGGAAGCACACATTCTATAATCATCTGGAATTCAGAGGGCTTTTTTTTGGTGGGTTTTATTTTCTTTTCGAGTCTGAAAAGCTTTTCAGTCCACCCAGCAAAAAGACACCGTGCTACTACATGTGCATTGTCTTGACTTGGGAAGGGAAATGAGATTCCTTCCCCCCCGCTTTGATTCTAAGCCTATTGACAAGGTATGTCTAAAGAAAAAAGAGAAAATGGCTGGGGGAAAAACCAATAAACAACCTCGACAGTGTGGGGTTTCTATTTGTTCTTTTTAAAAGTGGTTTATATTTGTGAGGAGGTATTTACTGCCTCCTTCCATAGATTACACAGGCATCTCTTTCTGGCTAAGAAAACTGCGAGATCAGAGGCTTTTTGTCCAACAGATTAAGCCTGAAAGGATTCCTTTTTTCACCCCATAAATCTCATCTTTTGTATTCCCTATTTTAAGCCAGTTGGCTAAACCTGTGACTGCCTGATTTGCATCTCTTTAAAAAAAAAAATAAGTGCCATTTTCATTTTTTCTCCCCCACTTCAAAGAGCATCAGGTGCAGGGACGTGATCCGGGGTATGGACTAATGTCCAGTGGCCCCCACATCACCACAAGCTCCAAAAACACCCTGCAGTGAGAGTGTCAGCAGCAATCAGCCTTCTGCTTCATACCCCAGCCAGGGGAAAACGCTCAATGCCAACTTCAGAGATGTGAGCGCCTGGCTCGCTATGAGCGTTTGATCCTCGGGGACAATAGAGGGATTCTGGTCCCAGCGCTTGGGCATCAGTCAACAGCATATTAAATGCCCTAGTTTTTCTGGAAAGAGGAAAAACCTCAGTGATTTCTGAGGGTAGAAAGTAGCCTATGAAAATATCAGTCCTTTCTTAAAAATAATATTAATATTAGTAACAATTAGAGCGTTGACCAAGCAGCTGTCAGTGGAGAAGCAGCGAGAGCAGCTAGCACGGGCTGCAGCCCCGCTATGCAGCGCTGCCATCAGCAGAGCTGAGGAAACGCCTGTTGTAATTGGTTAATCAAAGAGTATTAAGTAATTGCAGATTAAACTATTTCTACATGTCCTTTTCATTAATGATTTATGTAACCCGGAGTCTGAACTCACGCTGGAGAGCTGCTCTCTGGAAAACCATCACTTCAGAAGCTGACTGATGCACTGAAATAGCTGCAATACCACAGCATTGCTTGGCGGCTTTAAAATCCTTCACCTCTCTAAAATTTCTCGGAGCGATTGGTAATTGCACCTCAAATCGTACCGTGATGGTAGGTTGTCGCACCATTACACTGTAGTGTCCTGCTGTTAGAAAGCAGCTCCACACCGCAGGGTCTCAAAGTCCTTTTTAAACATTACCTTGTAAAGTGACCTCTCAGCACATGCAAGAACAGAGCTACAGCGAGCTTTATGCATGCCTGAACTTCTCCCATGCCAGAGTTCATGTGTCAGTGTCTTGCTCCTCTCTGGACAAGTTCAGTGGACCTTAGGGGGTCTGGAGCTAGGAATTCAGCTTCTGGATGCTTCAGAAAAAACAGTGACAAAAATCCAAGGGACATTTCTACAGCCGTGCGTCCATAAGGCAGAAACGGGGTAAAATATATTAAGCTCTCCCTGCTTTAAACATCAGACCTCGCTGTAGTTTGAACAGGCAGGTGGGACTCAAAACCCTCCTGAGGACCTGCGGTGTGGCACAGGGTTCTGTGCCCTCTTATAACTCAGCAGCAATGTTGCGCTGCCATTGATCCAAAAATAAACTTCAAGCAGGCTGGAGAGACATGTGGAAAGTAGGTCAGTCCCCCAAACGTCTGATTGTGTGGCAGCCTTCAGATCTCCCTGCGAATACTAGCCTGCAGGCCAGAAGAAGTGAGTTTGCCCTTTCTAAACCTGACCTGACTTCTCTCCAGAGTAAATAGAGCAAAGAGAGCATGTTTGACTGTAGCATTTAAACACGCAGTACTGCAAAGCAGGCTAGCAGGTAGGAAGCCTCACTCTGACACCTTTCTCGGCACAGGGAAAGACTTCTTCACAGTAAATCTGGATACGTGAACAGCTTAACCAAGATTCACATTGGACCTGAACTGGCACCTCAAAATCCAACAGCCAGAGAGCAGGGGGAGACTGCGCTGCTTGTCAACATATTTTCAAAGCTGCAAGAATATACTGAATTCCTGAGTGCTCAGGTTCATGGTACTAGGGCATACAACCTGAGATCATACCAAGCACCTTCTTCAGGTGTTTATGATCGCACCTCCCACTGCAAGCACCAATAAGCGCTGCTTTAATTCCTTCCCAGCCCTATCTGCAAACGTGCCAGACTCTGCAAAGACTACATCTGTGACGACCTGTAACAGAGTAGGAAGATGCTCATTTAGGTACCTTGAAGTCGTAAGTGGCATCAGGATTTTCATCACAGGCTATGACCTCGGGAGCCATCCAGTAAGGCGTTCCAATGAAGGTGTTCCTCCTGCCCACCGTCCTGTCCAGCTGAGCGCTGACACCAAAATCCACTGCGGATCAGAGACGAGAGGGCATGGTGAGATCAGAGATGAACCTGAGCAGCACTCCTCTACTGAATGCAAAACACTGAGCTGATTCAGGGAAGAAAGATGTGGTCAGAGACATCCCTGTTTGATCTCTGCTGGGACCTACAGAGGTCAATCAAGGACAAACCTGATCAGCTAACATCCAGGTTTTGTACAAAAGCCTGTGCCTTTTCCTCCTTGCCAGGAGGCAATAAAAGAAATCACGGCTCCTGATACTAATGAGAAACAGAGACAGCAACATGAATAAGCAGCAGCCTTTGCTCTAGGCTTTCTCATTTGAATTAAAGCCTGCCAAATATTGGTAAAACCCTCATTTTTCTACCTAAATTTTTGCTGGAAATGGGAGAAATGCAAAATACTTAAAGAACCAAGGGCAAAAGACAAAGACCCGTAGGGAAATGTCAAGCAGAGAGCTGCAAAATGAAGCAAAACCTGATGAAATCAAATGAGCGAGAGAATACTCTTGTGGTCCACTAAGTTCACTTTGCGCAACACAGTGGTTGGAGATTTGCCCTGGAGAATTTCCCCTTCCAGGGGAATCTTCACCAGCATAAAGCCCAACAAGCTGGTGGTGCCATCTGTTAAGCTGGGCTTTTATTCTGCTGTGGAGACATGAGAAAACAAGGCTCGCTCCTCATTTTACCAGTGTAAGGGATCTTCCATCACCAGCGTCAATCAAAACATGCAAAGACAGTCCTGATTTTGTCCAGCCACTGGTGCTGGACAACTGAGGATATCAGCACATCACCTGCGGGGATCTGCACAATCTTCACACGAGTGTCTGGTCTTCTTGAGGGGGACTAACTCCCTATGAAATCCAGAGTAGTTCTTGCAAATTAAGCTCTGGCCAACAGGTAAGCTTAGAAACCAAGTCTGGATTATGCCACGCTAAACCGAGCGGATTACGATCCTATAGGACACTACTATGAAGCCGTGGGGGAAGCCTTCGATAACGGCTGGTGATGCACACATGGGCAAGAAAAAAATGGTCCTTTTTGCTTAATCTGTATCTGATGGCAGAGCTGGCCAAACTATCTGAACAGAAACAGCACTGCTGTACATCAACCCTGGCAATTTAACACACAGCACTCGGTCAACACCCAAGGTCATGATATTGAGGCTAGCACAAGAAAAACACAGAACAGCTCTTAGTATCCATGCCCTTTCTCCAAGTGATGTAGAAGTCAGTTTTGCTGCTTCTTTCCATCCAGCCCACCTGCAGTTTCCAAGAGCTCTAACCCACTCTTACCTAGTTTAACCTCTGCATTTTCCGTCAGCAACACGTTCTGTCCCTTGATGTCTCGATGAATTACTTTGTGCTGGTGTAGATGACTCAGACCCTAGAGAATTCAGAGAAAGGTTAGAGGAGTCCAAGTTCAAAGCCTGTTATTTTCTGACATTCCTCCTCAACCAATTACGCTCCAGAAATGAAAGATTCACAGTTGGAGTTAAGCGCTTGAGAACGCTTTTGTTTATCCTCTGTTCTGAATGCTGCCCTATGTCACATGCTGGGAGGACGTGCCCGGCAAGCGAGACACCCACCAACGGGCTGTCTGTGCTGCGGTGGGTGCTCTCCACTGCAGCAGAACCGACAGTTCTGTAGGGATTCAACCCAACCTTTCCATTCCTGCAGGAACACATATTAACCCGAATTCCTCCGCAGCTCTAGACATATTTTCCCCCATGTGCTCTGATGCCTCAGGGAGCCATTTCTGTGGCAGAACATGTCTCCTTTCTGCATTTCCATCAACCAGGCACTGAAGAAAACAATTCTCTTGTTATATTGGTCCAATAAACTGGACTTTAATACACCGAACAGCTTGTATTAAAAAAGCTACCATGCAAATACAAATGTCATAACTTGCACATATCCCTAATAAAGACATAGCTCAAATTAAAACCCTGTCTCAAAGGCTAAAGGTAAATCAGCTGTTCTGTTGCACTTTTTTATTGGCTCATTAATTTCTTTTTGCCACCTACATTTTTATTTCATTCATTTATTATTTCAGTTTCAAAGTAACATCCACCTATATTGCCAGCTCAGGAAAAATACAGATTACCTCAGAAACTCATTCTGCATTCAGTTTACATTTCATATTAAACCTTCATATTTGAGGAAGAAAATAATTTCTGCTATCACTACTGGTTAGTTATTAGTCATTTTATGCTCATTACCTTGAGACAACACCGTGGAACAGATTATATCTCTACAGAAGCCCTTTTCTAGCCATGTTATACCTGGTTAGAGGTGCCTTTGTGCATTGGAAGCAAATAAAAATTTCACTGAATTTCAGTAACACCTTTAACACCATGGGTTTGAGCGTC
>NW_010403433.1:22845-26241 GCF_000710305.1 Buceros rhinoceros silvestris
CGTGTTAAGAATCACAACTGGCCGTCAATGTCTGAACCAAGACAGAGCCACCTTCTGCAGCACGAAGCTGAGAGCCTTTCATCACCTGAAAACCCTATGGAGGTCACCAACCAACCGCCCCAAAGCGTGGCCAAAATGCAAGCGATCACACTGGATGGTGGCCCTGGGACATGAGTCAGTGGCTGGGTTCTGACTCACTGCCAGGGACTATTTTAAGAAGTAGTCTCACAGAGCTCACACACTGCAAACAGCCTGTGTAACTGTGGTTTCCTGGCACTGAAAGTAGTGTCTGTCCAACAACTGATTAGCTACAGTGCCAGCACCTTCTGCACACCATGCTGGTGCGGGCAGTGGCATTCAGGGTCAACAGGGAAGTGCTGTGTCACCTCCAGACACCACTGGCAGCCTCAGCAGCAGTGTCAGACACCTCCTTTCTGAGCAGTCATTTTTATTTGTTTCCTTTCATGGAATCACAGAATCGTTTAGGTTGGAAAAGACTGTTAAGATCTTTGAGTCCACCCGTTCCCCCAGCACTGCCAGGGTGACTAAACCATGTCCCTCAGCACCACATGAACACATCCCTCCAGGGATGGGGGCTCCACCACTGCCCTGGGCAGCCTGGGCCGGGGCTTCACAGCCCTGTAAGTAATTGTAATATATAACTGTAAACCACTGTAAATAATTTTTTCCTAATAAATGCTTTTAAAATAACTGTAAATAATTTTTTCATAACTGTAAATAATTTTTTTCTAATGTCCAACCTAAACCTCGCCTGGCACAACCTGAAGCCACTTCCTTTCATCCTATCACTTAAATGGCTCTTCTACAGGTTTCCCTCATGCGCCAAACATTTCTGTTTTCTCTTGAACAAAGCCTCACTTCATGGAGTGATGTATTTTAGTGGTGGGCAACCACTACAATCACATCATCCGACCTCAGCTGTGCAAAACGCAAGCAAGCCTTTGCTGATGCTGTCACCAACCAGTGCCTGAAACTCTGGCATAGCCCTTTCTAAGATACTCCAGCCAAACGTTTATCTTGTGGGCATAAGAGCTACAGCATCTTCATTAAAGCCAGAAACATGTGGATTTAATAAAATGTAGAGTGCATTTTAATCATGAGGATTCTTTCCACAGACTTTATTAATCCCCACCCTTCTATTAATTGAAAATATAATTCTAATACAAAGAAATCTTCACTCTGTTAACGCTGAAGGAAATAATACTTTTTTTGAAGGAAAAAGAAGGTTAAAAGTCAGGGAACTAACAGAGCTGAAGGGCATTTAACAGGGCTTCTTTACTATGCACAGACAAGCACAGGAATCACTCTTGCCCACCAGCACCGAAGAGGCTCCAGCCCATGGCAGTGCGGCAGCCCCAAAGCCTGCAGAGCCAAAGGCATCCTGAGTCCCCCCAGCGACACTCCAACACCCCCAACATTTAGCTCCCTATGGACACGTACCCGCAAAATCTCTCTGCAGATGTAGGCGATCCACTCCTCCTTCAAGGTGTTCCCCTTCGTGTTCTTGATGAGGTCGGTGACGGAGCCCGCACCACAGAACTCCATCACCAGCTGCCAATTGGAACAGAAACGCAATTACTGCAATGACACCGACAGCATCGTCCAGGTTCCTCGACCCCAGGGCAGGGCCCCGGTGCTGGCAACGCAGCTATGAGGCCACCGCAGTGCTATGCAGCCACCAGGACATCACCTTGAACCCATCAGCTTGTAATCCATGGCGTTTTGTTATAAAAATGAAACAATAAAAGGTTGGAAGGCTTGGAAAGCTTATTGCTCTCCGGAAAGTTGGGGACAAGAAACAGCAATGAGTCCAGTGTTGAAAATCAGCAGACAAAACAGGAAATCTCGAAATGTCAGACCCACCACTCCACACCCTACTCTGTACTTACAATCAATGTTTAGTACCAACAGCAACACAAGCGGAACTCTACCTCTTCCATGTAACAACAAGAGAGATGTTTGAAGGCTTCCTACAATCTTAGAAACCAGCTATACTCTTCAACTTTTTTTTTTTTTTATAAGAAGGTCTTTGTTTTTGATCACCTTTTTGAGCAGGAAACCTTCCTTGAGGGGAAGCTTGCCACGCAACTTCAGGCTCTCCGGGAGCGCGGTGGTGTCCTGCTGCTCAGGTTGGTTCAAATGAGACCAGGCACCACTGCCTGTACCACTTCTGAAGGTTCATAATATCAAATACAGAAGTACAAGGATCTAACCCAGGCCTAAAGTTAATTCTCTCAGATGTGAATCCATGTTTTCCAATGAGACCAGCTTGCTACTAAAAGGTACTCCCTTTCGAGATGTGCCTTGCCGGATTCTTCAATGCACATGTTCCAAGTTTCTCATCACATGACGCTTACATGGCATTTAATGTTCTCCAAGCAAGTGATGTCACTTTATTAAAAGCACAGACCAAGAGGAGAAGAGAAAAAACTGCAGAAGAGTTACTCCTAATCAATTTGCTCAAATGCAGTGATTTTAAAGGCTATTGTAAATAAAATCCAGACACAGAACTGCTATAAGCCTTCAGGTTAAATAAAATACTTGAGCAGACTATAGCTTACCTGGTTTTGACTATCTTTAGTTGGGTTTAGATAGGTTGCTCCCATCTTTAGTTTTGATACTAAGTTTCTCTTCTCTTAAACCAACAGCTGAAAAATTCTCTTTATCCCTGTTACATCAGGAAACTGGCTTCAAGATATAGCTGCGTGACTGGCCAAAGCCTGTCCTGTGCAAAGGTGAGGAATGCTGCTGCAGCGCTTGCCCCTCTTCCACCCCAGCAGGAGACCAGCAATCCAGCTGGGTCACTGGGACACAGCCTAAGTCATGGCTTACTGACTGCTCACTGGATGGGGAATAATGGAACAACTGGTTTCAAAGTCGCTTTTCCTCTCTTTCTTCTCTTGGAACAATTGCCATGTGGGGAGTATCAGGGTCTGCACGTGTTTCTGATTAAAAGAACGTTTGGTACAGCAGCAAGCTCAGAATGGAAAATCCTGGATAGTGGAGCCAGGCACAAATGCTTTCCAACCCAACAGGCTGCCCACTGTAGTCCCCTTCCATGGAAATTCATCCACAGGCTCTCACCAGGGTCTAGAGCAGGAGGAAGGGCATGCTATGCAATGTGTGGCCATCACAATGCTTAAAAGAAGATGGAAGAAACCTCATTAAAAGCACACGGTGCATCCATTAATTTGCCAGGTTATCTCTATGGAGCTGGCAGCTCACTCAGTCCTCTCGCTGTCCTTGATTTCTACAAAACAAAGATTAGTTTTGCACCAGGAGGTGAATAATATGGCCACCTGCTGATGTATCCCAAATCTGTAATTGTGAAATCTCCTGGAGACTAAAGAAAAAAAACAGAGAGAGGGACAGCGA
>NW_010403433.1:26353-35126 GCF_000710305.1 Buceros rhinoceros silvestris
GGCAGTGTTTCCAACCCGGCTTTTAAAGAGCTGCACAGTCCTGTAACATCCACAGGAAAATACCCAGCACCAGCAGATCCCCCGCAGCACCAGGGGTATGTTGCTAACAATGAGGCACTTTCCAAAGGCTCTGCCATGAGTTCTCCAAGAAAACGAGCAGCAAAAAGGTGACGAGGCTGCCTGAGTACCCCTGTCCGTGGTGAAGAACTGATGGGCACCCACGTGAAAAACCACCATTTCCAGAAGGTTTGGCTGGAACAGGAGGCAAGCTGGCTGCTGCGGCGCTTAGCGGCACTGTGATCCCGTTACACTTTTACGGCTTGGCTCCTCACACAGAAGGATGCTAAAGTCCCAACCACAGCTCATAGAATCCAGCCTCCAAAGAGGAGACAGATGATGGTTAAGGAGTCACACCACCAGGCCAGGCGAGACCTCACCCACAGCACTGCGTGTCCTGCTGGGCGATGGAGCCCAAGAATGATATAAATACATACTGGAGTAGGTACGGGAAGATGATCACATCTTCTCAGAGGACCCCAGGACTTGTTCAGCCAGCCAAGGGATGGATGGCTATGGGATATGAGTGGATGCTGTCAACAGTATGGATCAGAAAGCATTAGGAAAGGAGAAGAACAAGGCAGATACTGGCGTAACATCAATTCACTGACTCCCTACAGGTATATTTAAGTTGGAAACCAACAAACAGCCTTCCAGGAGGAAAGAAAAGGTAACAAAAGTTCCAGCTGATTTCAGGGTAGAGCTTAGTATACTCAGGAAAGGCTTCTAATGGCACTTTCACTTACTGAGGTACTTTCTCACCAGTTCCATGTCTCCAGGTGAGTGCTTTGCACACTGGCATCACTGACAATCAAGGATGAAGGCATGAGGGGTAAGACAAAAAACTTAAAACGTAGATTGAACTTTTTTTAACCACGATTAAAATTATCATCAAGATAGGCTAAAGGTAAGAACATCTCCTGAAATTTAATTTGCAAGGCCATTTATGGAGGAAGTATTTTTAATACAGTTCATTTAGCATTTACTTAGCTCTTCATATCAGAGTGACAGCAAACTTCATAAGCATGGCAAACTCAGACGCAGCAGCTGTAAATCTCTGTGTCCTGCTGCCTCATGAATTTTTTGTTTAAAGAGCCTTTGCAGCTTTCAAATCAACCAATGCCCTCCCCAGTCTGGGAGTGTCCAGTAAGACCTCTGCTCCCACTGTGGCTGGAATGGCTCAAACCTGAGCACCCCCAGCATGGAAACCCCAAGCCAGCTGATGGTGAACCTCTCCAGCTTGTCCAGAGGAACCCCCCAAAAGAATCCAATTCCTTTATTCTGCAAGCCAAATGTTTCTGCGCTCCTGTTCCTCACACCATAAAGAATTCGGCCTCTTTTACAGGAAAGAAGCACACAACACCCCCAGGCTAAAGGCTGCTGGAAATCCTTTTTTCTGCGCATAAACAGAACCTGGGTGCAATGCGGTCCCCTATGCCCAGGCCACCCAGCCTTCCATCTCACCCCACAGCCCTCCTCACAAAACAGTCCCTCACTCAGCACACACACTGTGGCATCTGAGAGCTGTAAAAAAACCACTGAGACTTTCACTTGGATCAGCAGAAAAGCTAATGCCCATTTCAGAAACAGAAATATTGATTGAATTGGTATTAAGAGGCAACTAAAACATTCTGCAGGAAGCTAAACACTGCTTTAATTCCCTGTGTTGGTGCTGCAGCAGCATGCCTGGGTGGGGGCAGCGCTGCTCTGCTCTTCCCTCTTCTCTTGCACATGTTCATAAACGAAGGACTTGCCTGGCTGTGCCCTGCCTGCACCTCCCTGCACTTCGAGGCCAGCCAAGCAATTCGTGTCCCTCCGCTGCCACCACAGGTCCTGAGCAGGCTGAGGGGCTTAGGGATGGCAGCGAAAAGAGCCAGGCTGGCAGTCTGGCAGTGTTTACAGCACTGACATCGCTTTGAAGAGGAGTGAGAAGGAAATAGCGTTGGCTTACTCAGCTAGACAGCAGCAGGAAACCTCTCTGCTAAGCCGGGGCTCTTGGTCAGGGGCTGAAGAAGCAGCCCCGCTCCCCCCACATCTCCCTGGGACTGCAGGACTAGAGAGGATTACAGCTCATCTGAAAACCATCCCCTCTCAAATGTTTAATGATTTAATTCCTGTGACCCAAGGTCTCAGCAACTGCCCAAAACTATTCTTCGGCGCCTACAAACAAATTCAGAGCAATCCTGCTCTGAGCTGCACAGGTACAATGGAGTGCTTCTACGGCTTGTGCTCCATTTTCAGTGGCCCCTCACTGCTCCATTTTTCCTCTCCAGATCTGCTGTGACTCTGTTCTTACCGCCCTGTGGTGATTCACTAGGCCCCTACAGCTCAACATGACAAAAAGGTGCATTGCAACTCTATGGTGACAGACCTGAGCATTCCGTTCTGACTTAGCTCCAGCCCTACGTCACCCCAATTCCTCCTTCCCCAAACCTATCCCGGATTACCTGCTGCAGGCAAGCTGCCTGTTAGCAATTTTTCCCCAATTAGTGACAGATGCCTCTCCGGGCACAGGCACAGTTGCCATGGCAGCCATCCATCATCCATCGGCAGCCAGCGCCGCTGGTCCCCAGGGACCACGCTGCCAGGTGGCTGGCAGCCACCACTCAGGCCCCTGCTCTGCGAACCCTGCTCTGTCCGTGCATGGCAGAGCTTCTCCGTCAGTGGTTTCAGTGCACCATGGACAGCAAGGGCAGGTGACAACCACCCAGCTGAGTGACACCTCCGTTCCCCTGTGATCTATACAGTATGGTAACATATAGGAATGAAGCAGAGAGCCTGCAGCTGCCAGCAGCCATTGGGGTGGGTGACGTGCTGGGGAGAGGCATCCTTTGAGATGGGGTCATATCCCCCATCAAGTTCATGCTTGCTAATGAATGCTCCATCTCCCAGCACCAAAAAACCCATCAAAATACATCAAAACAACCCCCTCTGCCTGGGTTATGTGCAGCCTGGTAACCCATACCTTAGATCTGAGTCAAGGGAAGGGAATTTAATGAGTTTAAGGCCAAGAAGTAGCTGTTAACTGATTAACTGGGTCCTCACCAGCCCCTGGGTCATTTCTCCTGTTTCTGTGGCACACCCTCTCTTTGTCCCCTTGCACCACAGGCTCCCCCAGGGCAGAACCCCCTTGTCTTGGTTAGAGACTGGCACAATCCTCCCGAAGGTCCATGGCACCCTGAGAAAGCAACACTTCATCCAAGACAGGAATAAGCCTAGCTCCAATTTTTCATTTTTAAAAAGAAAGGTTGTCCCTATGACATTTACTTCCTATTTTTCCTGACAGATCATTTTTTTGTGATGCACATCTCCACTGTCATCTGCTAAAACATCCTCTGTGTGTTTTCAGGAAAACTCGGTAGTTTAGTGAGCTCGTCTTTCAGGGCGGGCAGCTGCTATCGAATGGAGCAGCAGCACCAAAAGACCTGCTCATCACCGCGGCAGAAGCGATGACGATACTTCATGTCAGAAGCCTGATGTATTTCGGAGAGATCTTAATCTCCACTGAAAGAGCTCCCTGTTTTTTTATTTCCGTATCAGCCTCCTGACTGTCGATAAAAAGAATTACTTGGGCATTATCAGAAACCGTTTTATTTCAACAAAGGGCCAATGAAAAATAAACAAGCCTTTATCTGTGTGGCGAGACTGATAGAGTTTGTGCCAGTCCTAATTCAATCAGATCCTGAAACAACGGCTCTAACACAGCGACACCTCTCCTCCATGGCTGGAGAGCTTTCCCGGGGCCACCTCCACCAGCACTGGGCATACACCTAACAACGCATACACCCCAGCACTGTCTGGTGCAAGAAACGCAGCTTTTGCAGCAATTTCTTTTCACCAGCCCATGAGAAAGGCCCCAAAATTGAGAGGCTGGTAGGGACTTCAGACTACCTGGTCTGCCTTTCCCAGGGAGCAAGAGACAAGCAGCACACTGGGTGATGAGCACCTTCTCCCCTTGCACAGCTGGGTGACCCATGAGGGAAAACCCAGGCTCTCCCCCTGCCTTGGGGCACTTGAAGGTGATACAGCACATACAGCATCCTCTGCTGTTTCACAATCATGGCGATTGATGAAAGAGCCTCTCGGCTAAAGGAGTTTTCTATTGAGCTTTTCTTTTTGGAAATTTGAGTTGTTCTGGCTAAGCAAGTAATTTAAAAACCATTACTTTATTAACACTTGTATATGCCAAGAGCTCTTTGCACTGGAGCTGGAGGAAAGAAAAAAACCAAACCCTTTTCTCTGGTCAGACCGTGCTAACTCCAGACCGCAGCAGCATAAAGGCACTAAGCAGAGCCCAGCTCCAGGGAAGGCGTCTCTCTCAGTTGAAGGCTTTGGCACACAGCTGGTGGGGTTTTTTTCCTCCCCAGGCACTCCAGCAGCACATGGAGAAATGCTGTGGGTTGGTTTGCTATTTTACCTTTCTTTTTTTTGAAACAGATTATAAATGAGCTAAAGCCAAATGGAATTTCACGGGATGAAAAGGCATTTCTCAGCTTGAACAGTTTTCTCCTCGCTGAATCCCAGGCCAGCTGCAAACAACATGTTTTTTTAAGAGTTCCCACCAAAAATAACCCCATTGCCCAAGTAGGAAAAGTCCCTGCAGTCCAAACACCCAAGTCTCCCCAATAATTCAGTGTACCAGAAAGTCTCAGGTAAAGCAGCGCAGGAGCCCATCGGTGCCATTTCTGTCCTAGGTAACAGGGAGGAATGTCCTCTGAACCCCCATGGTTCCCACAGCCATGCTCTGGCATGCGGACACAGGCAAACAGTGGAGACCACTGAACCCTTTGCTAAAATAAAGCCTAGCTTATAGAGGAACTAAAGGAACAAGCATTCTGTTGCTCTTAGCACCTGCACAGCCTCCCAGATGAACCATGGGCGCTTGGTACCCCTGAAAAATCAGGCTCCAGCATCTTATTCAGGCACAGAAAAACTTTGGAAACCACCCGTGGATAACCCAGAACTGGGTGGATTTACAAGACTGTGAGGAAATAAACTGTATTCAGGCTCCAGGACAACATCCAGGTCATTACATTTAAGGTAACTCAAAGGCAGCCTTCCCTTCAATGCTGCCCTAACAAGGACAGGGTGTCAAACTGCTGGTCAGATGCCCACAGGCACTGCAGGCTGTTGCTCCACAGACTCAGATCAGCTCAGCCAGGCTCAGGATACAGCACAATAGCTTTAATTAATTTTTCACCCCCCTACAGCAGCGCCTGCAGCCCTGACCCGAGATGCCTGCTGCCCTGCCCGGCCCCAGCGAGGAGGTGGGCTCCAACATTCTGGCTGTCTCTGGAAGTAGATGGTGGATTTAAACACCATCCTCCGCAGTCTGGGAATGCCAAATTAATAAGCAAGAAGCTACTGACAAGGGAAGCAGCGGGAGGAGGCAGGCAAGGATTTATGGAGAGGCAAAGCAGCTTGCAGCCCCTCAGCAACATGAAGCATCTTCACCAAAACAGTTGAAGAGCCACAGACCTTCCTGCCTTCCTTTCGCCACCCCCTCCTTTTTATTCGCCCGCACTGGCTCTGCAGGAGAAGCAGCGCTGAGAGAAGGCAGGAATCACGTGCACTCAGCATCCCCCCCTCCAGCCTCCATCTTCTCAACAACGCTCCTGGCTCCCTCCAACTGGTTTGGGTTTTTTGTTTGATGCATCTATTTTCATAGGAGGGAGTCATTTGCAATTGAATACTGTAACAATGATGTTGTTAATGACGATTCAGAATAAAAATGTTTTTATCACCAGTCTGCAGAGATTTTATGGAAAAATGGAGAAGCATTTTGCAGTGCAGGAAGAGCCTTTTCAAAGCCATGACTTCGAAAAAGATGGATGCAAAATAAGGCTTTTTGTGCCAAACGGGTCATGGTAAAAGGACAACACGGAGTAAATAACTTGTGTCAAAACCCTCTTATTTTAAAGAAAAGAAAGCAACTTACCCAGAGCTGATCATCCATTCCTGGCGGGTTCTTTTTAATGAAAGCACCATAATAAGTAGCAATATTTCGGTGGTGAGAATACTTCTTCAGCATGTTAATTTCTTGTTTGATCTCTTCCTCTTCATCCTGGGATGAGGCAAAAAGAAAACAACGAAACCGGGCGCACTAAGAGACTGCACTTCACAGGCTCTCGGTTCTCTTTTTTTTACGTGGGTAAACTTCCATCACTCCATTTCTGACCGACCTCTCCCAAGTTTCCTTGCACCATGTTTTAGCAGCCGCTTTTTGCAGCAGAACCCTGGGATCCTGAGGTCTGGACTGGAAACCAAGGGGATGCTCCTTGAGCAAAAAGCTAAGGAGAAAATACATACTTTGCCACATCCCCTGTTGGATTTCTGAACCCTGAACTGGACAAGATCTTCAGGCAGTGTGGAAATCAGGTCGTTCCCAAGCGGTTCCTATCATGGCATCTCCTCCAGAACAGGATCCTGAAGGTGCTGGCAGAGTTTGAGGGGGCAGCAGCCCTCTTGCATGGGTTATGACCCTCCACCCCCATGTGCTCCTTCAAAACCTGCAGCACGGGTGGGAGCGGAAAGCCCTGTGGAGCTTCTGAGCAGCTGAATACCTGCAGGAGTAAGTACTCACCAGGAGGGGCTGGCCAAGCAAAGCAAGGGCTTCCCAGGAATGGAGCCTCTGCATGGAGACACACTCTACATCCAGAGGTGCACCAGTGCCAGACTTCGGCATCACAGCCAAATTATCTGTTTCCAGCAGTTTACAGACATCCCTCAATCTCTTTAAGCTAATTCCTTTATAACTGATATCATAATTTACATCAGCCTCACATTGCTCTGAAGCCCAACCTTACTTGCACTACCCCAGTAACGCATCAGGACACCCTCCTACACCCAAAGGCCCAAGAAGATGGTTTTCTAGAAAGCACTGCATGGCAGAAGCCCTCCTGCACTGTGCATCCCAGCCAACTGACTTACCGCTCCTGCCCACCCTGGATGCAGCACAAGATGTTTGAGGACATCAGCTGTTATTAGTGGCACAGGATGCTGCCTGTCCACAGACTCTGCCAGACTCACTTGGTCCTGGTGATAAGTACCACTCCTGTGGGCTGCCACAGCCTCTCTCTGTCCTGCCTGCAAAGCGCCAATAGCTGAAGCAGCCAAGGCAGAGGACCTGCACTGACGCCTGTTCTGATATCCTACCTCTTTGCTTTCATGACCATCAAACATGCCCTGGTTTTATTTTAAGCTGACCGAATTCCAGCCCGCTGCAATTCCACAGCCAGTGGAGCAGCAGTTGGTGCCTTGATGTCAGTGAGCTTTATTATAAGAGGACCAGAAGGGCTGTTCCTTCTTTATTCTTCTTCATTACCCTTGTGTCCCCCACCTGCTTCAACCTGAACTGTTTTTAAAAATGGGCAAAGGGCAAGAAACCCTAGTGAACAGCGAAGCTGCAGGAACAACTCTTCTTGAAGAGCGATGCTCCCTAACCAGGTGTCACGTAACATGGACAGGAACACAGCTTTCTTCCAAAACTACCTCAGAAAGCGATTTAATGCCTACAGTCTTCCAGAGGGAATTCAGGGAAGAACAGTGAAGATCAGGACCCAGGAACAACTGAAAGCAGTAACTGGGTGGAGCTTGTATGAACATCCTCCAATTCTATCACTGGTAAGAACGTGAAGAGCAGAAGCACCAGAGAGGATGAGGAAAGAGGCCCAAATGTCACAAGGAAAACCTGGGGACTGTTCTGGAAGACCTTGATCTCCTCTTCCCTTCAAGTAGTCCACACAACTTTGCTTGTTTTCATTTGTTCAGGAAACCAGGGAATATAACACCTAGTTTATCAGGTTCCAGATATTTTTTTTTTTAATTGAAGCCTTCAGCAACAACAACAACCAAAAAATCAGCTGGACGCTCAACGGTGTTGGGAGTGAGAAGGAGCGGTCAGTGCAAAATCCACCCAGCTCCCTCAGTACCACTAAGCCAGCTCTTCAGTCGTCCCCCACCTCTTGCCGGGCTCTCTAGGGAAAATGGAGGTAAGTCGTAGGGACACTCGGTCCAAGGATTTATCTCGAGTCCTGCCCAAGCCTGGTCCTACTCCACGTGCAGCTTTGCAGTCAGTGACTATGGGTTGGTGGCACCCCTTCAGGGGGCGTGGAGGTCTCGCCTCAGCACCTCAGCTGATCCCACTAGCGCCTGCTAGACTGCTACTTCTCCACTCATGCAATACCGGGGTCACCTGAGGCTGAGAAGCCTCCTCACGGGGTATTCAGAAGGGTAGAAGAAGCAGAAGAGAGCAGAAGTTCAGTTCGGGGTTGTTTTTTTTTTTTTTTTTTTTTAAAACAATACCGGGGTCACCTGAGGCTGAGAAGCCTCCTCACGGGGTATTCAGAAGGGTAGAAGAAGCAGAAGAGAGCAGAAGTTCAGTTCGGGGTTGTTTTTTTTTTTTTTTTTAGACAACTGGCTTTAAAAGTTTGTGCAAAATGTAACGAAGAAAAACAGCTGACATTTTAATATGGCTAAAAGCAGCCTAAGGGGAAAATAATGAAATATCCAAACACCACATCTCATGTCAAAGATCTGACTTACTGCCTTGGACTTTCAGAGACCCTACCCGAGAGCCTGCTTGGGAAGGTGAAGGTTTAGGTCAGGAACAACTACTTAAAGACCTGGCTGAAAATATGGGCAGGATCGGATTTGGGGCACTTTTCTCCACATTTTTCCCTGGAAGTGACTGTCCTGGTTTGAGCTAAAACTTCCT
>NW_010403434.1:0-919 GCF_000710305.1 Buceros rhinoceros silvestris
CGGGGGCTCCGGTGGGAACAGGAAAACAATCTCGCGTTCGGTTGGTGCCCGCTGTGACAGCCTGTAGCTGTAACTGGGGCCAGGAGTCCAATGGGCAGCACTCCTCATCCGCAGAGTTTCTGTTTTAAGGCTTCGAGGAGGAGTGAAAATGGAAAAATTACAACTCGCCCGGTTGAGCTGGGGTAGTGGAGAGCGTTCGCCTGTCAGGGCTTGAAGATGGGCTAAAGACACCTGTAAGTGTACAGCTGTGAGAAGCTTCCTGTTTCCCGAAGTTAATGGTTCAGTCCCAGCAGTGGAGGGCCAGAGTCCAGCGAGGGCAGAGGCGCTAACAAATGTGGATGGCAAAGAAGAGTCTCAGCTGTCTCTGGCTGGTGAGACCCTATTCAGTCCGGTGAATTTCTCGCTTGGTTTTGTTCTTGTGAAAAGAAAGTCTTTACCTATCCCATCCTCCTGCTTTGCTGCGGTGAAGTGATACAAACGAGCAGCATCTGTATGATTTGTGGGGCAGTTGGCATCCACAGGGGAAGTTCCTAGTCAAAGCATTTAATTGAGAACCTTGGGCTCCCTTTCGCTCTGCTGAGGAGGAGGAGCGATTAAAGGTAGCGCTCTTCATCCATTTGTACTCTGAGACCAGTCTGTGTTTCAGCCTGGTTTTCCCATACCGGTGGTGCCATGTTATTTTTATTTATTGTTTTTTCTCTTGAATCCTGAACTTGGGAGAAGTGGATAGGGCAAAGGCAATTCAAGCTGTGATATGAGCATCAGGAAAGTAGGAAGGCCCATGGAAACTTCTTTTTTTTTTTTTGACATTTTAGGAAACAGACACGGACTGTTGGTCCCAAGCAGTACAACCGACCAAGAACTTCAACATATCCGCAATAGCCTTCCAGACTCTGTACGAATTCAGCGAGTAGAAGAG
>NW_010403434.1:1028-2359 GCF_000710305.1 Buceros rhinoceros silvestris
GAGCGTCTCTCAGCGCTGGGCAATGTCACTACCTGCAATGACTATGTAGCTCTTGTTCATCCAGATCTTGACAGGGTGTGTGGCTCTGCAACACTGAACTTCATCGTGGGTGCATGTGGAAGCACTGCCCAGCTGCCCTGTGGGTTTGTAGTTGTTGAGCATTGCTGTGTGTAGCGTGGGGATCAGAAGACCTGTGCTAGCAGCTGAGCTAAGCACAGGATCATTTGGGTTGGAAGAGGCCTTTAAGATCAGAGTCCAACCATTCCCCCAGCACTGCCGGGTCACCACTGACCCCTGTCCCTCAGCACCAGTTCGACATGGCTGGGAAACCCCTCCAGGCATGGGACCACTGTCCTGGAAAGCCTGGGCCAGGCCTTGACAACCCTTTCAGTGAATAAATTTTTCCTGATATCCAACCTCAGCCTGCCCTGGCACAGCCTGCGGCCATTTCTTCTCGTCCTGTTAGCTGTTACTGGGGAGAACAGACTGCCCCCCACCTTGCTGTGCTGCTTCATGTTTTCTTTCTTCTTGAGAGAGAAGTCTCAAAATTGGATTCAGCTGATCTGCCTCTTTCTCTTTATTTGTGGATGTGGACCCTGCCCCAAGCAGGCCCAGTGCCCTCTCGTTCTATGCACTGTGGTGAATGCTCTTCCTAGGAGGAAGCAGTGGGATGTGGAAATATATTGCTGGGTGCAAATTGCTTTGCATCTGTAAAATTTAATAAGTAAAAGAGTGCGTGTGTACTAAAGAGAACATAAACCAGAGTCTGATCAGGAGCACAGCAGTAGTGGGAAGCTGCTGCTGAGCTAACGGGGATTTGTGACAGTCGAAACAAGCCGTGGATATGGTGGAGTGTGTGTGTACAGAGGAGCGAAAGAACAGTGGAAGGTTCTTGTGTGAAAGTTTAGGGGCAGAGGAGACGAAGCTGCTGTGTAAGAGCCGGTATCTTAATGGCGTTAGAGAGAGATGTGTGGTAAGGCTGCAGGTAGGGAAGGTCCTTAAAGTGTGTGTTTTCAGTGTGTGCTGAAGGGGAGGGTGTTGGGAGTGCGCAGGAAGAAAAGGGGGAATGGGGGAAATGTCAGGGGAAGGTAATGTCCTAAGTAATACATTTTTGTGGTGTTTTATGTTTTAAATAAGCGTAAGAAGTAAGGTGAGATGAGCAGAGAGGGAGAAATCACAATAATTCACAGTGAAAACCTGGCAGGGAAGGAAGTTCTTGGGGTTATAGAGGAAGATAAGACTGCTTTGTCCCCTGGTCGGGGTGTAAGGACTGGTTCTCAGGGAGCGCCCAGAGAACGGTACTGACACAGCTGGTGTCAGAGAGGGGAGAA
>NW_010403434.1:2511-5480 GCF_000710305.1 Buceros rhinoceros silvestris
GCCTGGGTCAGCGTGCGCAGGAAACACCTGGAGTGCAGGGGCTGAGGAGGCGTTCTGTGGCGGTGGGATGGCAGCAGGCTGGGAGGTGTGGGCAGGCTGTCGAAGCGGAGGAGCCCAGCCGATGGCTGCGTGCTCAAGTGGTTTGAAATTCGATTCTACCGTTTTGCTGAGGGCTTTATTCTCTCCCCGTTTGCAGGAGACAGAAGAGATCTTGGCAGACGTACTGAAGGTTGAGGTGTTCAGACAGACAGTAGCGGATCAGGTGCTGGTAGGAAGTTACTGTGTTTTCAGTAACCAAGGAGGAATCGTGCACCCCAAGACTTCAATTGATGACCAGGATGAACTGTCCTCGCTGCTCCAGGTCCCGCTCGTGGTAAGGCTTTTCTGGGTTCGTGTTTTCTCTTGCCAGCCCCTTCCAGCCCAGTTCTCAGTTTTAATGTTTCGACATCTCGTGGCTCCTCTGCAGAGCTGTTCCAGGTGGGAGGGGAGGAGCCTGGAATGGGGCAGGTCTTGTGAGCCGCTTTCCCTGTCTTTCCTGCATCTGAATAGGCTGCTCAGCACCTTCAGTTTGCTTCTGAAACGGGGCTCTGCTGCCATTGTGCAAGTTGGGCTGGTTGGTTCACACACAACGTGAGATTGTCTGTGCTCTGGCCAAAGGCAGCGTTTAAAAAAATGAATCAAATCCTGTGCCTGCGCAGTTGTGTGGTGAGTTTCACAACTGCTGCGCCTTTACGCTTCCGACCGAGATCTTACTTCACTGAATGCCATGCGGTTTTCTCTCCAGAGATTCCAGGCCACCCATCAATCTTTCTATCCAAAATCCTTATAACCGTGTTGACCTTAATCTTTTTAGGAGTGTGAGCTGAGGCTCTCTGCTAAAGACCTGTAATGAGGGTGTGTAACGGAATGTGCTGCTGCCGGCATCGCCTGTTCACTCTTGCCGCTTTGCTTCTGCCAGGCTGGAACGGTGAATCGCGGCAGCGAGGTCATTGCAGCGGGAATGGTGGTCAATGACTGGTGTGCCTTCTGCGGGCTGGACACCACCAGCACCGAGCTCTCTGTCATCGAGAGCATCTTCAAGCTGAACGAAGCGAAGCCGAGTGCCATTGCTACCAACATGAGAGATTCCTTGATTGACAGGTAAGGAGGATCCAGTATGTGTATAATCATGACCACAACAGGCAAGATTTTGTTACGAACAAGCTGTTTTCACAGCTGATTTATGGGGGGTTTTATTATTTTATCTTATTTTTTTACTTCCTCTTCCTCTTTGCTGGATTACTGACAGTCGGGTTGTTGCAGAACGGTGTAGTTTCCATGTAGCTCAGGAGCCTGCTTAGTCTTGTCTGGAGAGTGTGGGGGTGTTGTGGCAGTTGCAACACTTTCTGTGAGAAATAGGATCCGTCGCCACTTTCAGAGACTTTTTCTAGCTGTTCAGAACTTAGCTATGACATGAACGGATTTTTTAAAACAAATCTTGGTTTAGAAGTTAAAATGCCAGTGACTTTGCTTGGCATCTTGCTGTTGATTGTTGTAACCCATAAAATTATTATTTCGAATGCCCGCTGCAACCATTTCTGGAGCCAGAAAGACTTTGGAGCTTGTCTGCTGCTGCCTGAAGTCTCTGTAATTTAAGGCTGCTGCCTTAGAATATTCAAGTCTCTTCGTCAAAGGCGTTGTCCAAGTCCCCTTTTACTGGCAGGCGGTTTTCCTGCTTTCTCCCTGCAGTGGCAGCGATGCCGGACTTTGCCCATTCGTTACTGTCTGCAGACGCTGTACAAGGTTTAGGTGTACGTGTGGGTGAATGTCCTATGCAAACTTCATTTGGACTTTCACCTGGCTGCGGCTTTTACAGTCGTTGCTGTGGCGCTAGAGGGGTGTTCTCGGGGCACTTGGGGCATTGTAACTTACCGGCTGAATTCCCAGTTAGCAGAATGTGTGGGAACGGTTTATGGCAGAAGGACAAAATAAGGAATTCCTTGAACGAAGAAGCTTTGAGAGTTCTTAGCTGCCTCTTTACAGTTCCCGTTGAAGGCTTGGTGTCCCTGAGCGTAACAGAGCCGTAACTAAACTTGCCCTGAGCTTTTGATAACCGCTGAGACCAGGCCGAGCGTGCATTTTGCCTTTGCCAGCTTGACGAGTCTGTTCCTATGGCTGGCTATGAGCAGCTGTTAGGTCTGCGTCCCTCTTTAATAGACCCGTACGTTCTAGGAAGGGAAATTTCCACTGAGCCTGTGCAACCGGAGGCTGAGAACTGACTGTGGGGGTGGTCTGAATGCCTTCTGCGCTCTCTGGCACTTGCCTACTAAGTCTCCTTTCTGTTTTGTCTTTTTAGCTTGACATGAGCAGTGTTGGTTCCTGCTTTCCTGAAAGCTCCTACGGAGTGAAGTGTCAAGCTGCACTTTGGATTACAGACATCTAGACCTTCTGATGTTGTTTCTGCAGGCCTAGCTCAAGGCCTAGCTCAAAGAAGAGGCTCCAAACCCACATTCTTGTAGTGTTTTGTAAACAAAGTATTCTTACAATCAAACATACATAAAGTACATAAATGACAGATCAGGAGTGCTCTCTATGCCTTTGGTGACATTTTCCTGTTCTTCAGCTGTGCTTTCTCGTTTTGTGATGCTGACTCAGCCCCTCAGATTAGTCCACAGTATTTACTTTTGTGGGCCTTGCATATTGATCAACAGAGATTATTTTGCCTTAAATAAAGCATCAGGGTCGTGCTGCACAGCAGTGTTTCGGCTCGCCAGTGGCACTGCCCTTTCTTTCCACACTCTTGCTGAAGAGTGGTGGTCCTTCTCTAGGTGGACTTAAGAGCCCCTTGTATGTCCAGTACCAAAACTATGACAGTTTACTTGCCACTGAATAACTCAGAAGTCATCACCTGCTCCCCCACAGGGCCGGTGGTTGTGAAGTGGTGAGCTCTCATTAAAACTGGAGTTTCTCCGCGTCGATCCAGGAGCTGC
>NW_010403434.1:5585-6024 GCF_000710305.1 Buceros rhinoceros silvestris
CGGCAGTAATGTGTGGCCGCCTCTCAGCACTGGTATTTGAGCTGTTGTCTGCAGATGCCTAGTGGCATATGTGCTGCTTCTGAGCCACCTGTAAGCGAGAGCCTAGAAAAGCAGGCGGTTGCCAGTGGGCTTAAATTTGTGCTACAGGAGTTAGCCACCTACACTGGGCAATTCTTAGAAGTCAGCAAATCAAAAAAGATCTAAACCACCTCGAGTTATCCTGGAGGCAAAGGTTAAATAACACGGTTCTAGGCAGTTGCTCTGCTCGGTCAGACGTTACAGGTTTGGGAGCTCGCTAATGAAGAGCTCTGCCCTTGCCAGGGAGTGGTGATGACGGCAGATGCCTCCTGGCCTGGAGGTGTGTGTTTGAACAAAGGTGTGCTGGTCTCCAGTAACAGCCAGACAAGCAAACCTAACGTTTGGCGTGAGTTAGGGAAAG
>NW_010403434.1:6198-11208 GCF_000710305.1 Buceros rhinoceros silvestris
TCGAAATCCATGATGCATCTTTGTCTTGAGCTGTGTGTAGATCGGATGCAGGTGTTGCACAGTGGTTGCCAGGTTTTTCTGCAAATACATATTTTTGGGTAATGCTTAACTACTTTGTTATTCATTAAAGTTTGGTTCTTCCGTGAGCTAAAACCTCCAAAAGAAGGTGCTACACTTGGCTGACCCTTTTTGTGTGCTTCATCTCACAGGCGGCACCCTCCAGCGGTGGTGCCAAAAGGGGGGGTTAAGAATAGTCAATAAAATCCAGTCGTATGTACCCGGGGCTGGGTATTGCTACCGCAGGCTCTCAGGATTCTTAAAAATGAAGTTGCTGAACTGTGAAGCTGCGGGTTACGTACCAGGGCTAGACACCACCTTTGCTATCGGGCGGAGGAAGGCAACGCGTGACTTCAGGTATTCCGAAGGGTTGCAGGAATGATCTGAGGGGCTACAGCTGATTCCAGCTGTGCTGGACAAGGAAGTCTGATGCTGTGAGAAAGGCTGGAATCAAGCCGTGGGGTGAACGTGACAGGATGGAGAAGAGCTGGCCAGAGCTTTTGAGGGAGAATGAACTTCTCGCAACTCAAGGTTCAGTGAAGAAGTCATAGGGTGTGTAGCTTTGGCTGCCACAGCGTGCTTAATGTCCAAAAACTTCTGTCAGGATCCTTCACAGAGGATTTTACAAACCTGAGCCCTCATTGCATGAGATGGGAGATTCTCCTGAGGTTTAATGACTAATTATAATTTAGGAACAAGCAATCCCTCTTACACTGGAGTATCAGCTCTGTTCTGACTGCAGTGATTGTGTATCCCGGCACATTTCTAACTTGCCTGCTTGTGATGAAATTGTTCAAAGTGGTCAAAAACTGGAGAAAAGGCCAGAGTGTTGAGTGCCGCACAGTGCACGTAGTGGGCTGCTGGCTGGAGGGGCTGCAGCTGCTGTGCCCAAGGTCAGCAGGCGCAGGACTCCCCTCCGGCTGGACAAATGGCCTGTGCTGCAGGGTGTGCTCTGTCATGCCGGGAGCACGCCTGGTACAGGGATTAGAGTTGGATAAGCGCTGCTGTTCCCTGCTCCCCCGTGGTGGCAGGATGTCCTGGGGCTGTGTTTCTGGATGGGACCTGGAATGCGTCCGCTTGGCCTGTGCTGGTGGGAGGCAGACGGAGGCGATCCCTGCGGAGGAGGTGCTGTGTTTCTGTAGCATGATGCAGGATCCCAGCCAAGATGCTGATGTTTGTCCCCAGACCCAGGTCACCCCAGGGCGGTGCAGGTGCTAATCTTAATAAAAGAAGGATGGTAGCAGGGTGAATGGGACTGTGCTTGGGGGAAGTGGGTCAAGTGCTCACCCACCCGCCCCAGTTTCCCCTGGTGCCAACAGAGGGCTGTTTCTCAGCCCCTGGAACACCTACGCAAAACCTCGCACCCTTGGGAAGCTCAAATGTGTATCGTCTGCACCAGGAGCCAATTATGAAGCAGTTAGACAAAGCACCAAACTATTTCTGCACGTCTTTGGAGCAGCAGTCCTCGGAGGAAGGCAGGAGTTTGAAACCGCGGGGCCGGTGGCTTTCCTCACTGCACGGCGTGCTGGGCTCCACGCCGCTGGCTGAGGAAAGGGGCTCAGCTTGCTACAGACGCAGGCACGGGGCTGCCTGTTACAGGGGTTTGGACAGACCAAAAATCTACCTTTGGGCGGGAGGAAAAAATACAAACAAAACCAGACATTTCTCTAGGTTGTAAATTTTTTTTTTTTAATGATGGCTGTTGGAAGTTGCTCAAAGGTCTGGGCTGTCACAGTCCCGGAAGAGATGGCAGCGTACAGATGAGTTCGATGTGCCGTGTGGCTGTGGCGTTCAGAGTGTGCGTTCTACCACATATACAGTACACATAGCGACGGACGGAGTAGCGGCTGTGGGGATGGCTAATTAGCAGCTCCGACTTCATTTGGTCCTTTGCGCTCCTTCACCCATCATGAGACGTTACCACATTTTTTCACTAAAATTGAAAGTTTTGCATCTACTAGCTTCTCACTTTGTAATATGTTTGTAATATGGTTTTTTTCCATTTTGTTTAAACACAATAAACAGCTTGGCTATGGAAATCAATTATGAAAGACAAAATACAGTTTGAGACCACGTGTTGTGCAGTCCTAGTGGGCTTCACTAGAAGTATCTATTGTCTATCCTGCTTCACCACAGCGACGTTTGAGCACTAGTCAGAAGTTCGGAACACTAACAATCTTCCTGCTTCCTCATTCCTCACCGTTGTAATTAGGAATATTTTTAGTCTGTTTGTCATCCTTGGATTTTTTTCATAGCGGACATTAAAAATCTGTATTTTTTCTACGCTAACTGGACTGCACTGCGCTTGCAATGCACTGAATAAAATGCAGCTACAGGCGGAGGGCTCCCGCTGATCCGCTGTTCTTACAGCGAGCGTGCAGAGCAGTCCGTCTGCTTACCCGAATGGCACTTCTGTACAGGGCTGACTTCACCCTTCGGCTGCACTGCAAGAAAATCTTCTTCCACTCTTACACAACATGGTAGAAAGAGCAGCATCAACAAAATGGACTCAGTGTGTGGTTAGGACACAATGTCCCAAACCATTCTCAACTCTACGAGGGATAAGCAGAAGCTACTGCTGTAGGAAGAGCCTTCTGAGAAGCTGCCAGCCAGGAGTTCAGGCGGTCTCCTGCCTTTACCTGATTCTTTGTCTGTCAAGTGTGGCTAGCGATGGACTGGTTCTGTGGGGTGGCTTCCTGTGGTCCCCATCAAATACTGCCTGTGAAGATGTGAGCGAAACAAAAATTTCAAAGGCATACAATGTTTGTAACATCTACAGGGATTGGATTTAGTTTTATAAACAGGCCTAATTACTGTGTCCTGACTATTGCAGCAAACTATAATGACTATCTCACTCCAAACAAACATTTCCATTCTCCTGAAAGCCAACAGACAAATTCCACAATCTAGTTACACATGCCACATAACAACAATTCATCCTTTCCCAGCATCTTAACAGGGGCAGAGTCCAGTCCACGTCTATACATATTTTTCAGTGTATCGGTAACCATTGGTTCCTTGTTTCGTGCTGATGGGAGCTGAAAACAACATGGCATGACATTTAAATATTTCTTTCATGAATGGCTCCCAAAACAAAAATGCGTATTCCCATGATTGCTTTTTTAGACCCAATTCCTTTGTCTTCGGATTGTCCCAATCCAGGGCTTGGTGTTGCCAGGTGACATTACGGTGTCTGGTTTGGTGCTTCTGGAGCTTCTGCTCTGCACTCGTTCACCTCTGCGAGTGCTTCGTGGTTCCTCATGCACTGTGCTGAGTGGCAGCGTTGAGTAGTTATGAATGTACAAAACATCTGACCAGCAGGTATTGGAAAATCGTGTCCAGGCAATTCCCTGGACTTTGTAATAAACTAAGATCTTTTAGAATGCTTCAGCATCAGAATGTCTTCTGCTTATGATACTGAACTGTTCCTGTTCATACATTTCATGATCTTAATTCGTTTATGAGAGAGCTATTAAAAAAATGGTTCTGTTCAGAAGTGGTTTAGCTACACTGGAGAATGCTGGGTTTAACAGGGAGCACTGCTGCAGGGAACTGACGGACGTTTCCCGGGTCGGTTGGAAGCTGCCTCGCGGACTCTGCCGGTGGCAGAGCCAGCCCGTGGCGGATGGCACACCGAGACACGCAACCGAGGCAGTACGGAGGAAAGAGGCTCCACGCTGCAAGGCTGCCTGTATTTTTTCCAGTTTTCCTGCCTTTGTCCCAGGCTGTCCAAAACTTGTAGATCACTGAAGTAGTTTTGTTTGGTAGGCTTTTGAATGGTTTCTTTTTCCCTTTTTTTTTTTAGTTATTTTTGTCTTTTTGTCCGTAGTCCTCATCAAACCAATGCGTTGAAACGTGCATTGGGCTGTGTCATACCCACTCCTGGACAGGTCTTTTGTAATACACAACGTTTTGCTGCACCTCTTTGTTTTTAAACTGGAAGATCGTGTATACCAGGACAAGGATGCACAGAGACAAAATGCAAGGGATCACCACTGCGATTGCATTTACAGTGCTAGGCACATCGTTTATTGTCACCATAATATCCACATCGTCGTGGGGGAGGCGTCTGTCTTTGCTTCGTTCAACATCCTTCTGGTTACAGCCCATCCAGTCTTTGAGGATCGACCTGGGGTAGCCTGGCTCCACGCTCAGCCTCTGGTTATCGAACTTCCAGTACTCCTTCCCTTTGTAAAAGTAGGTATAAACTAGGAGACAAAACGGAGAATATTTCTCAGCACACCATTTCCAACTTGATAAGCTGTGCTCGTGCGAGGATGTGCAGAGAGCCTGAAAGGCTGGAGGTGGCAGCTGCCTGGGCCAATAAAACACAATTTCATCCAGGACATCCTAAAACCACTGAAAAGCGAACGTGGTTTTGGAGCAGGATTACAGACGCTGTAACCCGGGCTTGGGGGTGCAATGTTGCCCACAGAGCACCACTGCCCTTGGCCAAGACAAGCTGTGAATAAAAAAACCCAATTAACTAAAAGTGTTCTGCGGTGAGTTACTTTTTAATGAAGCATTTAAATATCTGCTCGTCATTACCAAGCAAGTAACATAATCTGCAGAGTGAAGCGTGTGCCCGGGTGCAATAGTGTTTGGAGAATGTGTAATAAGATTTCTGTTCACCCAGCCTGAGGGAGCAGATGCTAGATGAGTCCTTTTGGACACAGAACGCAGAAGGTTTGGCCTTTGTTAAGGCGCAGGCTTGTCCTGCTGCCAGTAAAAGGCTGAGGGTTTACACGACGTGTTGTCTGCTCCCCAGATGACACCTCATCACTCTCAGGTGATTAGGAAAAAAAAAGAGAAAAGAAGGGAACAGTGGTGAAGGTGCTGGGTCTCCCGTGCCTGTCCTCCAGCTTGGTTGGCTCTACTGCAGCCCTCTAGCCCAGCCCAGCCCCAAATTTAAACACCACCTCAATGGCACAAGCCCCTTCTGTTACTCTTTCC
>NW_010403434.1:11344-15010 GCF_000710305.1 Buceros rhinoceros silvestris
AGAAGGAAATGTGTTGGAAGGAGCCTCTGGAGGTCCAACCCCCTACTCAGAGCATGGCCACCTTCAAAGTACATCAAGCAGGCTGGAGCCCTTCACGGGAGAGTGACTGAGGTAGCTACAGGTAAGAGACTAGGAGGAAAATATGGTTTGGAATCCTTACACTCACGGCCAGGAAATCTCAGGTAGTGGCTGTTGTGACAGCAAAACCAGAAAAAATCCCCTTCCCATCCCCAGGGCTGGCGTTACGATAATGCGGCTTGGCAGTTGAGGAGGGACATGGGTTGGGATGAGGGTCCCCACAGCCAACACCCAACTCCCAAGGCAGAGCAGCTATTACCCGTCTAACCGGCACAAGGACTGCAGATACATACAGCCTTCTTTGCTGATGAAAGCTCCCTGGGGAGCCTGAGGGATTCCTCTCCACACGGTGATGGGCTTCGGGTATCCCGGGTCCGTTGCTCTCTTGTCCTCGTTGTACCTCCAGTACCTGTTACCTTTGAAGAAGTACGTTTTCCCTACTGGCTCCCACCGCAGAGCTGTGTCGATGCCTTCCCGGGGCAGACAGTTCCCCAGCTCCACCAGACTGTGGGGGTAGCCTGGCTCTGCTGTCACTTCTTTAAAAACCCAGTATTTATCTCCTAGAGATGAACGGGGACACAAACAACAAACAGATTTGCCTCGTTAGTAGCTGATTTGATGTAAATGTAAAAGAGCCACAATGAACCACTGCACATTGAGCACTTCCAGGCTTAACTGCCTTATGCGACAAAAACTGCGCCTCCTCTTCACTTGGAATGTGAAACCTCCTGATTTCACTTGCTGCTGCTCAGCTTTTGTTTTGGAGGAGATGGTAAACAACCCGTTCCCATTTACCTCCTCTAGGCCAGCCACGATTTCAGAGACTCCTCTCACACCCTGTCTCTGTCTGAGGAGCGCCTTGCAGGAAGTCAGTCCACACTTCCCGGTCATTTCTGTTGCCTTTCTCTGAGCCTTCTTCATTTTTAATACAGTTTGTCGAGCGGAGGGACTGAAGCGGCAGACAGAAATTCAGAAGCCCGGGTGCTGTGTGTGGCACAGGAGCGCGCTGATTCCCAGTCACCCTTCCTTGCTTACGCTTGCTCTGAGGTGACAGGATCCTGTTCAGCCACTGTCACAGCGCAAGGATCTAATGGGAGCCCCAGCAGAAGGTTGGTCATTTTGTCTCTTCTGGAGAAAATTGCCCATAAATGTGGTTTGGGAGTGATTTGTACGTGGAGATGCCCTAATGCCCTGCCAGAATATGTTCAAGGACATGGGCAGGAGACTGGCGCTCCGGGAAACGGGAGCTATCGCTTGCGACCACACGGACACCAACTTTCAGCAATCACTACTAACTTCCCGCAGCGACTGCCCTGGCGGGGCCAGCCCACCCCAGACGATGTGCAAGGATCAGCGGCTGCTTGAAGCATCGACTCGGAAAGGACACGGATGCAGCACACCCCTTTTCACCATCGTCACGCCCTAAAAGAGGAGTGTGATGTGAGGCAGGTGTGGCGGCTTGTGCTGAAGGGTACCGTACCTTTGAAGAAAACGAATTTTCCGTCAGAGCGCTCATAGGCTGCATCGATCTTTGCGGGGAGGCCTTTCCAGAACTGCTCGATTTGCATGGGATAGCCCTCCTGCACCCGGTTGTTGCGCAAACGCCAGAACCAGCGATCCTGAGAAAACCAGAAGCGTCTTGAGACTGAGTATTTTTTCCTTGCGGGCAAACGAGGCTGGGCATCCAGCAGGAAGCACTACCCAACCCTGCCTGGGCCCTGCCACCACTAAAGCCAGGCGGTCTGATCTGGATGACAGCTCCAACCCAGCCCCACACCGTCTCCAGCGGGGGAAGCGCTTCCTGGGGAAGACGGCAGCCAAAAGGCTGCGGAGTGGAGTGCTGGTGCTGTGAAAAAGGGTGGAAAGAAGGATAGGAAAAAGGAGCAGGGGGGAGAAGGCCACAGTTGTAAGAGTTATGAACGCAAATGTGAGCGTGTGTCTTGTCACTGAGGTGTCACACGTGCTGGTACAACTGGTGCTCAACTATCTGCTCCCCGGAAAGCCACACAGCCTTACCATCACCTGGCGATGGTGTGACGCACAGAACGTCCAAAGGCACTCAGGAGTTATTAACTACCCCTTTAGATGTGGGATTATTAGTTAAAGCCGTAGTGGACGCTCGGGCAGGAGTAAGAGGAGGAACCGCTTTCTAGCTTTACAGGTGGCTCCTCTCTGGGCTTGATGGGCTCTGAATTCTCTGCCAGTGCATCCAGTTCACATTCTGGTGCAGCGGCTGCCTGGGCGTTCTGTGAATTCCATCAGGCACCACTTCCGACTACTGCAGAGCCACTCTGCTTCCGTTTCCTTCTGATACTGCCACTCCCCAGCCCCAGAACAGCCATTTTCACAGACACTGCACATCTCACTCCCTAGTACTTCTCTTCATCTTCCCCAGCAAGAAAGCTAACGAGAGACTCATGGGTAAGCAGGACTTCTTCGTACCTTGAATACAAACATTTCTCCTCTAAAGAGAGCCACCGTGTTAAAATTTCCATCACAGATGTTCGGCTTGGTGCCAGGAAGAGATGGCCTGTCACCCAGAGGAGGACTAGGAGGTCTTGGCTGTCTCTCATGTTTTCGTTCCGAGGTGGAGTGGATTCTGCGAACAGGAAGAGTTGGTAAAGGCCTGGTTGGCTCCAGGGGCTCCACAGGAGGACCTACAAGGGAAAAGAAAAAACGTTTAGCAACGTGGCCAAGTTTGGATCTTCTGCGCTTCCTTCGTAGGCTTTAAAAAGCAACGGGCTGGATGAGCAGCGCTGTGAGGAATTCACACGGTCCTCACGCAGAGCTCACTGCCTGGAAACGGGGAGCAGAACAAGATGCAGCAGAACAAGATGCAGCCACACATGAGAGATGTCCCAAACAGATGTGCAATAAGAACTGAAGAAAAGCCAGTATGCTTTTGTAGGTCTTCCCAGGGAGGCTGGAGCTAAAAGGAAGGGGAAACCACACCAATCACACTCCCAGCTGAAATGAAAGGTAATAACCCTCAAACAGAAAAGTTTAGTAGACTAGAAAAACAAAAAAACCCCAAACAAAACCCAAAGCAAAAGCAGAAAAAAGTTCTGGCGTGAAAACCAATGCTACAATCTAGGGGGATCTGCAGAAGAATTTAGAAACTAGAAAGAATTACTCTATGTCCTGGTTCCAGCTGGGACAGAGTTAATTTTCTTCCTGGCAGCTGGTTCAGTGCCACGTTTAGCTTCGGCGTGAGAACCACGCTGGTAACACCCCCATGGTTTTGGTCGTTCCTGAAAACTGGATCTTCTGTGCAGGCCCCTTAACCTGACTTTGGTCTATGGCAGAACTGGCTTTCAGAAGCATTTGGGGGTATCTTCCCTTTCTCAAAAACTTCTGTTTTGCCCCATGTGATGATGTCATGAATGTGTTGCAGTTGTTCTGGACCTTCACCCTCTTCCAGCACAGTCTGAATTAGTCCACAGCCAATGGTGGGGTTGTGTTTCCATCCCCGGGCCACCGCTTTTGGAATGGGGAGGAGAATCGGAAGGAAAAAAACCATAAAAGTTGTGGGCTGAGATAAAAACAGTTTAATAACTAAACTATTATAATAATTAAAATAATAGTAAT
>NW_010403435.1:0-210 GCF_000710305.1 Buceros rhinoceros silvestris
CTCTGATAGAACGCCCCGGGAGTATCGCGGAGAACAGGAGATTGAGGTTAATCTTTACATCTTTTTTATATGTATGAAAATACCTTTTGCTAGATACAGCACTGGTGGGGAGGAAGGCTGCGGCAGGGGTGGGTTCATCTCTATCTCTTTCACCCTGTGGCATGTGGTTTTGACAACAAGTCGCCCGGGGACCCGTGGCAGAATGAGGCA